>NW_024533350.1:0-43874 GCF_016097555.1 Gigantopelta aegis
TTATTTGGATTCACCTACAAATGTAATAAGGCCTCATTTGAATACAAAAAACATCACAGTTGTTTATCAGAGAAGTGTGTCCTCTTCCAATGACAAATGTAATAACGTTTATATTGCTTACAAAATAATTCCAAACAAAAGTTGTCTTTAAATTAGACTTAAATTTGAACTTATGTGACTAAAGAAATATAATAA
Organism: Gigantopelta aegis; assembly: GCF_016097555.1. Classification (NCBI taxonomy): domain Eukaryota; kingdom Metazoa; phylum Mollusca; class Gastropoda; order Neomphalida; family Peltospiridae; genus Gigantopelta; species Gigantopelta aegis. The sequence continues at coordinate 196 of NW_024533350.1, forward strand.
TCAGTAAACATAAGTAATTAAGTAAGGAATAAATTATGAATTTGTTAAAGTTAATATAATAACATACTGCATTTCCCATCTTCAGAGTGCGTGACAAACTAGTCACTGAAGTTGATGGACAGGATTACTAGTACCATAACATGTGTCATATTAAGAACTAGACATATATGCACTCCAAAATTGGTTGACTGGAAATTGCCTGGCCCTGCAATAACACACACAACATTATAATAAATGTAAGGACATTCTCTTACAGGGTGAGGGATGATATCTATAGTAATATTATATGCCCAGTTGTTGACATATAGTTTTTGCATCATAAGAACTAAATCCATTATTCACATATTGTTTCCCACTGTCCGTTACAGTAGACCTCAACACATCCTTGATTAAAATAACTACCTCCCTGAAGACGTATCATACCAAGAAAAGGATTACTGTTCCAGATTCTAGTGATATCTGTACAAAAAATGATATGTTAGGAAAAATATTGATATCACACGCAGTGGACAGTAGCATCATAAGAACTAGTGTTAGTAATATACCATCAATATATGTATCAAAGTAACACTGAAAGATAGTGAGGTAGTTGTATGGTACAATAGAGATCATCTATCTTATAGACAGAGTATCAGTACCCATAGCTAGACTGAGATATTCATAAACTATGTAGATATTTAAGTTCTAACCCTCTAATCCAGCTCTAGAGTAACTAGAGGCTCCAGTATATCCTAACTGATAACAAATGATGTTAGCTTCAGCAAAAAGTGTAGGACTGATCATCACAGATATTACCCCATCCATTATTGTAATAGACCCTCACAAATACCATAGTAATAAGATGATGAGGTAATCCCATTACAATATAGAATTATAGTACCATTTGATTAAAGCTATATATAATATAAATTTACAGTTTTGTTATGATAGTGTGATAGTAATAGTTTTAAAATGTTGTCAATGTAGTTTTATGCATGTGAGTAGTGTATGAATAGAGAATTGTGTATGATTAAAAGCACAGTGTCTTTACATCCTCTCTTATGGGTCCCTATTATAATTAGTCCCTCCTCCATTTTTGCAATTTTAAAATTCCTAAGCTGGATTATCAGCACTGTACCAACTTGTATATAAGAATATTATCATTCATAGTGTTTATATCTTAAATTGTTGACTTTTAATGTAATACATTGGAAAATAAACTGTGAAAAATGTATATTTCATAAAGATCACTAAAACAGTACTTAAACTATATCCTCTAAAGTTTGATTTCAAATAAAATTCTAAGTAAAATTGTTTTCTTTAATGTATATATGGTAATAACAAATCAAATAACAAGACAAAAGTACTTTTCAAAAAATAAAATTGAAAAATTACAGGCTACAGTGTGCTAAATTAGTCCTCTATCCACACAGTTTATGAAACACAAAAGTTCCAAGTAATTTACCATCTATTGTTTGGTAACAACAGTGAGCAAATCAATGTATAAAAATGAACTTTCACAATAAATAAATCTCAAAAAAATCAATACTGACTTAATCAGTATCATTATAAAGATCAGAATGTGAAGGTGGAACTTCTCTTAGAAGATTCATAGAGATCGTTCATTACCTACTGGTCCACCCACTACTTCATATATTCCTCTGTACTGGGATCTGCTCCATGTTGTCTCAATATCAGAATGTTTAGCAGTTGTTGTTATAGGAGGAGCAACAATTGCTGGAACTTGTGGAGTTGGGTTTTTGAAGTTGAAGAAACATCAACTATAGACCGTGTTATGTTTTCTCTTGATATTGCCATAGTTGATTACCATTAATTGATGTGGAAGACTCAGTTGGGATGGTGGTTTGAGTAGTAGAGTATCTTGAAATTTTACTGGCTCCTGGGAAACTGGAGAAATCAATATCTTGTGTGGTAGTGGACCCGTAAAGGTGCAGGCTCATCTGCTGAGGGTGTTGTACATATAAAGATTGCTGTGGGGTCCTATATTGTTGAGAAAATTGATTGATGGTAGAATTTGACCTGGTACCATATATGTACTGGGATACACCTGTTGTCTAGGGTAAATATGCAATTGTGAATATGGAAGGAGGCATATATGTAGTAGGGTCGATGATCTTTAAAGCTGCATTAATAGGTGGTAAATAGTAGTAGATGAAGGATTATGACCACCTTGTGTAGGAAGAGGTAGTAAATTGAACATATGGATTATAAATAGCTTGAGGTACCATATTAGTAAAAGTATTACCAGTATAATGTGGGTGTTGTGTTTACGGTGGTACTTGGTAAAGTATTTTGACAGATGTTGATGTAGATTGCATAGTGTTGGTATTTTAGGCTGTGTCCATTGGTTCAGAATTATGTAGAAAAGTATCTAACTCCATTCATCATTTGAACTCTAACTCTTTACGTGGTCGTCTCCTATGATGTTGTTCAGCCCACATATACCAATATGTTTGTACCAACAGTTAAACAGAGGGGAGATTACAACTATGAGGATAATAAGAATGACCAAAACACCTAGAATACCTCCAACAACAGGGCCAATAACTGTAAAGTGTATAAAGCATTAGAAAAAATTTTTTTTTTTCCTTTTTTAATACTTTCTTACTCTCACCTGATGATGAAGTCTCACCTGATAAGGAAGAAAATATATGACAAAAAATGAGTTAACAGTTTAAGGTAACATAGTCTAATTAAATCTTAATTGAATGTATCATTATATATTTTATTTTATATTACTCACAAAGTTGTCCAGAAACAAGGATTGTTTATGTTATAACTTTTAGAATATGAACTGCTCTATAAAACTATAGGAATAGAAAAAAGACTGAGAGTGTCACAAAAATTAATTAATGAAATGTATTATATTTGAGAAGAAAATACTTTTAAGGAACTAAGAACAAAGAAACAAACATGACTCACACAAGACAATAATATTCTGACCACATGTCATGCTATGATTGTATTATGATCACTTAACTACATTCTACAGATGATATCTCATTGTGAGAAAACTAGTCACTGAAGTTGATGGACAGGAATTAATAGTACCATAAACATGTATCGTAGGAAGTACTAGACACTGTTGTACTCTCCAAATTGGTTGACTATAAATATCAGATCTTATCATGATAAAAATAACACTTATGTATAGTTAATCAATATTAACTACTTTTGATAAGTCAAAATGACTAAGTTAATAAGGAAGGAATTATTTTTATTGTATTACTCACATGTTGAGATGACCATTATCTATAGTAATAGTTATATCCCAATTGTTTACAGATTAGTGAGCATCAGTAGAACCAAATCCATCATCACATATTGTTCCCATTGTCCATTACAAATAGACCTCCACACGTCCTTGATTAGAAATAAGTACCTCCTTGAAGACGCATCATACCATGAAAGGATTACTGTTCCATATTCTAGTGGGTGTCTGTACAAAAATGATAGGCTATGAATATATTTATACTTACAAACAATACACAGTAGCATCATAAGAGTTGTATAGTGTACATCCACTATCAATGTATGTAGAGAAAGAACACTGAAAGATAGTGGGGTAATTGTTACTGGCACAGTTTTAAGTCATCTATTTTCAATAGACCCAGTGTATCAGTGCCATAACTATAAAAAGGGAAATTAAATAAAGACATCATAAGGTATACTTAGTGATACTAACCTCAATATCCAGCTCTAGAGTAACTAGAGGCTCCAGTATATCCTAAACAACTGATGACAAATGACATTAGCTTCAGTAGAACTGTAGTAGTCATTATCACAGATATTACCCCATCATTATTGTAGTAAGACCCTCACAATACCATAGTAATAGGATGATGAAGTATAGCCCATTACGCAGATAAAAATTAAAGCACCATTTTGAGCAATATCTGCTTGATAGAAATAAATCAACATGCTCTAATAGCTGATAAAAGAATTATTACTAATGCATTGTACATTAATGTATGCATATATATTGTTAAGGATAGATTATAGAACTGACAGCAATTCAGTTTAGCGATTAAAGTTAATAAAAGCCTGTAAAACCTGCCATACTTCAATATACTAACATATCATAGTTCATGTTAAAGACACCTGACCTAGTCTGTTTCTTTTTGTAGTTTAAAACTTAAATTGAAAACAAATTAAAAACAATAATTTGTAAATACAGTAACCACAGATATTTTACTTAATATTATTAATATTAATTAAAAAATCAAAACTCTGCATTGGACCAGTTTTATCTGATATTTTCTAAGTAACTAAATACTTATCTTAATAAATACATTGTATTAAATTACTTTCAAGACAAATAACTCCAGCATCTTCACTAGACCACAATTATGTGACCCAATACTGTTATAGAACAAGAGAAGATGGACACTTCATTACCAATACATTGAAGATCATCTAATAATATCAAGCTTTCCCCTGACCAAAGTAAGCCCTACTCTAGCAAATAGCACCTGAAGTAAAGTACAATTACATAATATATGAAGTATATATACTTACCAGAACTAGGATAGTTCAACATTCCTACATACAACTTTAGCATCATTATTATCCCGTAATCATCACATACTGTACCCCACTGATTATTGGCACACACTTCTACACGACCAGATGTACTATTAGGACCACCAAAACTAGACGAACATCACCATAATACAACTTCCTGTATAAAGATATCAAAATCACCCCCCCCCCCCCCCCCCCCCCCCATGAGAAAAATATTTTAATTTAAGCAATGAACTGTTTTACTTCCAGAACATCTAAACCACCTACATCTTCATAATGGCCACAATTATGAATACCTAAACCTCCATGAGAACATTGTAGTAATGGTCAACTCAGACCCCAGAGCAACTAAGATCATCAAGCCATATTGGACCAGTCCCAGCTCCAAAATAGGCACTACTATAATATATAAAGCTAATGAATAAATAAATTCATTAACTCAATAAAAACCATTTTATTGTAGATATACCTGATGAATATCCTAGTTGAGACATACAACTCTAGCATCACTAATGTCAAAGTCATCATCACATACAGTACCCCATGTATTGTTAATACATATTTCTACTCTTCCTTGATATGTATAGGTACCACTGCCAGTCTAACAAACCAGTAGTACACCTAATTTGAGATACACATGGTCTGAATATTCTTGTAATTGTATACTAATATGCTTTTGTGGAGTTAAAATTATTAATGTACTAATTATTTTAATGTAGCCCTGATGAGTAAGTTTAAAGTTCAATGATAATGTATTCTATAACATAATATAGAAATTTGATTATGATAGCTGAAGGTTTATGCTTGAAGGTAGTAACAGATGTTGTACTCATAAGTAAAGTGTGATACTATAGTAAAACAAATAAATATTTACATTATTTACTATTACTATAAAAAGTGACAAGCTTAGTAATACTATCTAGCTAGTGTTTTAATGGTTTAATGTTTAGCAAAGGGACTCTTCTTATATATGAACAATAAATGTTGTGGGTTGTATTCAGTCACTAAACTATTAATGAATCATATTAGTATAGTCTATTTATAATTCCTTCTATGGGCAAAAATATAGCGTCACATATATAGAGACACACACATATAAGATGTTAGTGTTTGTGTGTAGTATTACGCAACCATATGTTGTATTGTTGATTAGCATAGATTTGATAATATTATAACTATCAGATACATCACATTTCTATATTAGATAGACAAACATGGTGTTAACATTATACACTAACAAAGTACATAGGGGAAACAAAATATAGCAAAAATTATATAGCATTACTAAATTGTTTTAATATAAGAAAGAAGACACACACGCATATATAATAGTAAATTTATGATTAGATTTAGTAAAACAATTAATAAAATATTGACAATCAAGGTCTTTTGTAATAGAAACTAGTTATTCTACAAGAAAATGCCTATATATAGTTATGCTAGAACAGTAAGATAATATCACTAAAGAGTCACTTAAAAATTATGACTATATAACAATATCAAGGCCAATATTACAATATCTGTTGTTATATACTGAAACACTGCAAGGTATCTATAGTTACATAGGGAATAACGTTGATATACTACCATGGTAGAGTAAATTAAACAACTCGATTATCGAGTTGTTTAATTTATTAACATACTTACTTGCAAAACAAACAACTCCAAGCATCCTCACTATGACCCCAATTATGAGACCCAATACCGTTATGAGAACAAGAGAAGATGGATCTTTCATTACCAGTACATTGAACATATCTAATAATATGGAGCCATTCCCTGACCAAAGTAAGCATAACTTTTAGCAATAGCACCTGAAGTATAGTACAATTATATATATATATGGAGTATATATACGTACCAGAACTAGAATAGTTCAACATTCTACATACAACTTTAAGCATCATTATTATCCCAGCTATCATCACATACTGTACCCCATTGATTATACAACACACATTCTACACGACCAGAGTTACTATTAGAACCACCAACTAGACGAACATCACATAAGTAAACTTCCTGTGTATTCTATGATAAAAGTAATAGTAGTAATTATATAATCATTAACGACTAATAAATGCATATTATAAAGTATTAATTATTATATTCACCTTCATACAAACAACTCCAGCTCCTCACTATGACACAATTATGAGACCCAATACCATATGAGACAAAGAGAAGATGGATGTTTCATTACCAGTACATCGAACATCCATCTAATAATATGGAGCCATTTCCCCTGACCAAAGTAAGCATAACTTTTAGCAATAGCCCTGAAGTATAGTACAATTATATAATATATGGAGTTATATATACTTACAGAACTAGAATAGTCAACATTCTACATACAACTTTAGCATCATTATTATCCCAGCTATCATCACATACTGTACCCACATGATTATTAGCACACACTTCTACACGACCAGATGTATAATTAGGACCACCAACTAGACGAAAGATCACCATTAGTACAACTTCCTGTATGAAGATATAAAAATAAATCAGAAAATATCTTTATTTAAGAAATGAACCTGTTTTACTTCCAGAACATCTTACACTCACATCTTCATCATGATCACAATTATGACTACCTATTCCTCTATGAGGAACATTGTAATAAGTGTTAACTCAGGGGGGGGGGGGGGGCCCAGAGCAACTAAACATCATCAGCCATATGGACCAGTCCCTTGTCCAAAATAGGCTCTGTCCTAGAATAGTATAAGCGAATGAATAAATAAATTCATTAACTAAATAAAACTCATTTTAGTGGTAGATATTACCGATGAATAGCCCTAGTTGATAACATACAACTCTAGCCTCATTACTACCAAAGTTATCATCACATATAGTACCCCAAGTATTGTTAACACATATTTCTACTCTTCCTTGATTTGTATAGCTACTAAACTGTCAGTCTAACAACACCATTTGTACAACCTATTGGAATATTACATGTCTGAATATCTTAGCAATTGCATAACATAGTATGCTTTTGTGGGAGTTAAAATTATTAATGTACTAGATTATTTTTAATGTAGCCTGCTGAGTAAGTTTAAAGTTTCAATGATATGTATCTTATAACATAATATAGGAAAATTTTATTATGATAGCTGAAGGTTATGCTTTGAATGTATTAAACGATGTTGTACTCATAGTAAAGTGTGATACTATAGTATAAACGATTACATATTTACTATTTACTATAAAAAAGTGAAAGCTTAGTAATTACTATCTAGCTAGTGTTTTTTAATGGTTTTAACGTTTAGCAAAGAATCTTCTATATATATGAACAATAAATGTTTTAGTTTGTATTCGTCCAACTAAACTCTAATATAAATTAGTTATAGTATATTTATAATTTCATTCCTATGGGAAACACATGTTAGCGTGACCTGATTTGCAATCAGGGACCCATTCTGGAAAAACATTTGTGATTGTGGACAAGATTGTGAAAGGGAACCACTATTAAAGCACTTACAAACAGTTTTGTATTACATGCAGTGACTATATCTGTACAAATATTCATGGTATTTGTATACATACCAACAAAATTTTTTGAGTGTTTTTTTAAAAAGTTGTCCCTTTTCCAAACCCAAGTCACAAAACGTTTGTGCAGAAGTTAATCCCTACTACAAATCAGTTCACATATATAGAGAGATACACACATAATAGATGTTAGCGTTTGTGGTTAGTGTTACTGTAACGTATGTTGTATTGTTGATTCAGCCAGATTTAATAATATTAACTATCAGATATATCAACTTTCTATTATTAGATAGACAACACATGGTGTCAACATTATACATAACAAAGTATGTACAACAAGGGAAACAAAATATAGTACAACAATTATTAAGTATTCACAATCAATGCCTTTTGTAATGCTATGTATAGAAAATAGTTGTGTTACAGAAATGATTGTATATAGCTATCATAGAACACAGATGGTATCATAAAGATGCTTAAAATTATGACTAACATATCAAGGCAATACCACATTATCTGTGTTATATATTGATTACTGCAAGGTATCTACAGCTACATAAAGTAATCATGTGATATACTCACCATATGTAGAGTAATTAAACAACTTGATAGAATTGCAATAAGAAAGAAAGCAGATAAGCTGCTCTATTTTAGCCATTTTACTCTGTCGGAGTCCAAAGTAATAAAACGTCATACAACCTTAATAATTGTAAATTAATTAAAACCTTGTTAATAACGTCAGTATTATAGTAGTATAATCAGATGACATAGTGTCCAAGAAAAAGAGATTATTTAAAGTTATGGCCAAAGTTTCTAAGAGTTTTGATAATGAGAGAAAGTACAAACAAATAACAAAGAAAATCTATAGTTATTAAGGGTAGTACAAAACAGTAATAATTAGAAAAATCAGATGTAGTGCTTAAAGTCAGTATGACTTGGAGGAATACAGTGTCTTTATATCCTTATAGGGCCCTTCAGATTATCATAATCGACCCTTAAGTGCAGCATTTAAAATTCGAAGTGGATATCAACACCAACTCGTAAATCAGAGGAATATCATCATATGTGGTTTATCCCTAAATTTTTGACTTTTAAACTTTAAACGTAGTTTACATTAAAAATAAACTGTGAAAAATGTATATATCATAAAGATTACCAACAGTACTTAACTACAAAATAAAAACAAAACAAATGCATTTTTTGCAAAAAAAATAAAATTGAAAAAAACACAAAGGCTACAGGTCCTATACTGGTCTCGTATCCACACAATTATGAAGAGTAAAAGAATTCTCCAAGTAATATAAAAATAAGACAATTTACTTTTGTAATAAATAAAATTTCAAGAATTGATACTTATTTAATCAGTATCATTATAAATATAAGAATGTGAAGATGGACCTTCTTCAGACTTCATAATCTCATAAACTATGTCACTTCATTAACTACTGATGCACTCACTACTTCATATATTCCTCTGTACTGGCACCTGCTCAGTGTCTCAATATCAGAATTATTATCAGTAATTTTTGTTATGGGAGGAACAATAATTGTTGGAACTTGTGGAGTTTGAAGAGAATAAACATCAATTATGATGTATTATTTTCCCTTGATACTGCCATAGTTAAATTACCAGTAACTCGTGTAGAAGACTCAATATTTTGTGTAGTAGTGGATCCATTTGACTGTAGGTTTATTTTCTAGAGGTGTTGTACATATAAATGTTGCGTGAAGACACAAATATATTGTTGTGGAAATTGTTGAGGGTAGAATTTGACTGGTACCATATATGTACTAGGATACATCTTGTTGTCTAGGTAAATATGCAATTGTGAATGCAGAGGAGGCATTATATGTAGAGGTTAATAATTATAGATATAAGTAATTAGAATTGCTAATATTATATGTTAAAGTCAATTTTGGTTTATACCAACATATAAATAAAGCTCCAGAGCACACTAGTCTAACTCTAAATTATAGACTGTTAATATAACAACAATACACACTTATATGGAACTATAAGAAAATCAACAGTACAATTATAGTGCTGCTTTTAAGTAAGAAGAAAGAAGATAGCTTCCACTCTTGGCCATTTTAAGTAAGCACTTCGTTTTAAATGTCAAAGCAGACACAAACGCTTCTGCATTATCTAATATGCATGTTGGTTACCTTCAGATGAAAGTATTTAAGTTGTTACTATATATAGCAATTACATCATGATTAGATTCAGGAAATAGTTACCACTCTTACCTAGAAACCGTCAAGCTTATTCAAATTACTAGAGTATAAAACTTTATAAATGTTACAATCAGAACAGATTACAATTAAGTAAAAAACAAAACAAAGCTATGAGAAATTAAATGTAGTAATGAACAATGAATAAGAAATCTGACGTAATGTATGTTTTCAATTTTATAGAGTTCAGCGTTAGCTTGGTGGAGGAAGAGCTCTCAGTGTTTTTACATCCTTACAGGGTGCCTCTACATCATCGAATCAGCCCCCAACATGAGTAGAACCTGACAATCATAAGGTGAATTATCCCCACCAACTGAACATCAAAAAGGAGCTTCACAATTATCCACATTAGATGCTTGCTGTCTAGATACCTGAACAACAGGCTTATGAGCAGGGAGGTTGCAAAAGGAAGTCAGTGAAGCTGATGTGTTAGGCTGTCTGTCTTGATTCAGCTGGAGAGTTTTACTGCAGGAGATTCGTATGGTGAAACTTGATGTCTCTACTGGATAATTAGGAGTTAATGATTCTTGTGAATAAGGAGGGGATATGGATAAAGATCTGTAGATGGTGCTCCATGTGGATTGTGTGGGTGGGGGAGGTTAATATTCCCTCTGGATAATGTTCTGATTCTGTACATAACTAGAGTATTGGGTTCTGAGTTTGTGGTATAGTATTAAGGTGTATTAGTAGTTTCAGTAGATCTAATAGTCTGTAATTCAACTTGTTGAGTATTAACATTTTGTCTTTTGTGATATTTTCTACTAATAACAACAGCTATACAGCAAATTGAAGTCACAATAATTATTAAAACAAAATAGAACCAATGACCAACCAACAACTGCTCCAATTATGTTTGATGCTAGAAACAATAAGTAAGCATACCCAGAGTTATAATATCCCAAGAAAGCATCTCAATCAAGACATGTTTTATGTTATAGTATTGACTTACAGGCAGTGGTAGGAGGAGTAGGATGTAAGACCATGACATGTAGTCCTTAATGTTGATACTGATGTCAAGTTATTTGGATCACCTACAAATGTAATAAGACCTCATTTGAATACAAAAACATGCACAGTTGTTATCAGAGAGTGTGTCCTTATCCCATCAAATGTAATAATTATTATATTTGCTTACAAATTAATCCAACACAAGTTATCTCTAAATTAGAAGACTTTGAATATGAACTGATATGAACTAAAGAATATAATAATAATAATCAGTAAACGTAAGTAATTAAGTAATGTTTAAATTGGTGAAAGTTGTTAAATTAATATAATAACATACCGCATTCCACAGCAACATCTTCAGAGTGGGTACAAGTAGTCATGAAGTTGATGGACAGGAATACTAGTGCCATAACATGTGTCAGTGGAAGAATTAGACATGTATGTAGTCCAAATTGGTTGACTGGAGTTGGCCGGCCTGAAATAACAACACAATACAAAAAATGTAATACATTCTCTTACAGGTTAAGGAGATGATATCTATAGTAATAATTATATCCCAGTTGTTGACATATAGTTTTTTGCATCATTACGATCAAATCCCATCACATATTGTTCCCCACTGTCCATTACAGTAGACCTCCACGCGTCCTTGATTGGAATAATTACCTCTCCTGTAGACGTATCATACGGGGGAAAAGGACTACTGTTCCAGATTCTTGCAGTATCTACAATAAACATAATAATAGTTATTAAGGAAAATTTTAACTCACAGCAGTACACAGTGCATCATAAGAGTTAGTGTTACTACATTCGCTATCAATATATGTATCAAAGGAACACTGAAAAATAGTGAGGTAGCTACTATTGTAACAGTCAAGGTCATCTATCTTTATAGGTAGAGTATCAGTGCCATAACTATAAAAAGGGAAATTAAATAGGAGACCATAAGGTGCACTAGTGATACTAACCTCACTAATCCAGCTCTAGAGTAACTAGAGGCTCCAGTATATCCTAACTGATGACAGATGACATTAGCTTCAGTAGAATTGTAGGAGTCATCATCACAAATATTATCCCATCCATTGTAAGCAACTCTGACAATACCATAGTAATAGGATGATGAAGTAGATCCATTACGATATAAAATTATAGAACCACTTCTTACACCTTCATCTACATAAAAAGATCATCATTCTCTAAATGACAATAGACATATTTATTACTATTGACATAATATAATAAATTATTTTAACTTACATATTAATCCAGAAACAAGTTGTCTTTAAATTAGAAGACTTTGAATATGAACTGCTGTAAACTAAAGAATATAATAATAATAATCAGTAAATGTAAGTAATTAAGTTATTTAATAAATTGTGAAAGTTGTTAAATTAACATACTACATTCCACAGCAACATCTTCAGAGTGGGTACAGCTAGTCACTGAAGTTGATGGACAAGAATTACTAGTACCATAACATGTGTCGTAGTAAGAACTAAACATGTATGTACTCCAAATTGGTTGATTGGAACTACCAGGTCTAAATAATGTAAATATATGATCATTTATTAAACATTTCATAAACAATGTTATACTTGTTTATACTTTACAAGAATATAGTCGTAACAATCAGGCTAACATTATTCTGATACATTACAGCTGCTGCAAGGGACTGATTGTTGTAAAGTTTGAAGAATGAAGAATTGATAGAAGCTAAGGACAAGTAATGATGTTTTATTGGTTGCTATGTGCATCAATGGCTACTGTATGTATTGATTAATTTCATTTGTCACTCTCAAGTTACATACTACACAATATAACATATATAACATACTAGAATGTATATATATATGGTGTGTGTGTGTGTGTGTGTTGACTTTTAGTTATAACAATATTAGGATGCTTGGGGTGAAAAAAAGTTGTTCCTTAATTGTATTTAAGATAGTAAAGGAATAGCAATACATTTGAAAGACTCATGTATTTTAAAGTCTAATAAAATACATGGAAAAAAATTATAGAATGTTAGAAGGCAGAGAAATAAGCCAGCCAGAAGTTTCAAGACCCAATTAGTACTCATTGTGTTAGGGCTTATAGTAGTGGTTAATTGGTTTTCATACATGTTGGCAACCAAACTTTGTGGCTTAATATTTTATAATGTTGTATATTGCAATAAAATTAAAAAATGTAAGTAAACATACAAACACAAAACAATTATTAGGACTGCCTAATACATGATATATGGTGCTCAATTTAACAATGAAAATCATCATCACTTACAGGCTAAGGTGATTGTATCTATAATAACTGTTATATCCCAGCTGTTTACAGATAGCTTGAGCATCAGTAGAATCAAATGCATTATTACATATTGTTCCCCATTGTCCATTACAGTAGACCTCAACACGTCCTTGATTAGAAAAACTACCTCCTTGAAGACGTATCATACCCAAGAAAGGATTACTGCCCCAGATCCTAGTGGTATCTGTACAAAAATGATATGTTAGGAAAATATTGATACTCACAGCAGTGGACAGTAGCATCATAATAGTTAGTGTTAACACATCTACCATCAATATATGGATCAAAGAACACTGAAAGATAGTGAGGTAGTTGCTACTGCTACAATAGAGATCATCTATCTTCATAGACAGAGTATCAGTACCATAGCTAGACAGAAATATTTATAAACTAACATAGATATTTAAGTTCTAACCTCTCTAATCCAGCTCTAGAGAAACTAGAGGCTCCAGTATATCCTAACTGATGACAAATGACATTAGCTTCAGTAGGACTGTAGGAGTAATCATCACAGATATTACCCCATCCCTTATTGTAATAGATCCTCACAATACCATAGTAATAGGATGATGAGGTGTATTCATTACGATATAGAATTATAGCACCATTTGATAAAGCTATATCATAAACATACAGTTTTGATGTAGTTTTATGCATGTAAGTAGTGTATGAATAAAATATTGTATAATTTAAAAGCACAAGAGAATAATCATGATATCATTTTACTATAAATATAATGTATATAATAAGCACATAGAATCATTTAGTTCTTGATCAATGTATGACTTTATATCTTCTGTAGTCTATATCAGTTTATATAGTTTGTATGATAGGCATCTGATTGTTATACTGAATTACTAACAAATATATTACTTTAAGAAAGATTGAGGCCTACTATAGAATCTTTTATGCTAGTAAGTGTATAACCAAACAAATGGGAAATGATTTAGTTGTTTTCACTTGTATATAACCTTTATAACACGTAGATTATATGATTGAAAATACAAACTTCTTGACAATACATATATACATTATACTACAAATCAATCTGAAAACATATGATGATAATATGATGGTAACATGATTTTATCCCTCATGGGGTGAACCATTTTATAATTTTATATTTGCAATGTGTAATTACTTAAAGGTCAAAGAGCAATTTTGAAAAAATGCTTAATCATGTCCTGACAGTATGAGTGTATTTGTAATGTGTAGTATTTGGAAACAAAACAAAGTTGGTGGAGTAAGGGCACGTGTTCATATTGATCAGTTATAAATGTGTTAACATATGCTATAACTTTAATATGCTATCAGAGAAGTCATTTTAATATTATAAAGTGGCTTTTGTTCTCTAATAGTTTTGACTGTCTTTAAAGTCTATAATATATGTGACATTACTAATAACAAATAAGGTGCACCAACTTGTACCTTTAAGTAAAAACACTACTACATATTATGAAAGCATACTGATACAAACTGTTTCCTAGCACATGACTAAGTATTGCATTGTAATCTTTTAAGTGATTATATATATCACATATATAAAACTAGACACATTGACACATTGTTGAACTTAGTACTTTAACGGATAAAGGTCAATCATATTCTGGGAATAGAGTATACATTGATATCTATAAACAAATTAAAATTAATAAAACCATAAATTGTATAATTATATAGATCTGTCATTTATTGTCTGAATCTATTCCTAACAAGTAACTGCATTATGTTTGAACAAAGTTGACACCTTATTTCATTCTCCTATGTATTAAATCCATCCTATTAATCTCATAGATTTTTATCTATTATTTCTTATAATGTTTGATTATTATTCTTATTATGTATCAGGAAGGATTTAAAATCAATAATGATAAATTAATTCATCATATCAATAGTCTTATTATTAGATAGACTAGAGCTAAACTGAACAGTAAGAATACTAACTGTATTTTCATGTACACTAGGAAAATGCCTATATAACTTACAGAATAGTAAAATAGTATTATTAACACAAGCTCGAAACTTATACTACATTTTATACATAAGATCAAAAGTCACTAGCTGAAGAACAATATAAGGTAATCACGTGATATATAATTATATATATATACTTACCATATGTTGAGTAGGTGGAATAAGTCAAAAGATTTTACAAGAAGAAAGAAGCAGAGAGATGCTGCACTTCAGCCATATCTATTTTCACAAACGTCCATACAGGAGTAGTCTTATATCTAGTAATAACTAACTGGACTCAGAAGTAAAAAAATGACTACTGATATTTAGGAAGTACAGGAAGTAGTCTTAAATCTGGAACATAGTAAGCCTATTGCTATAATAGTAATCCTTAATAATATTATTGTGTTATGATAATTGTTTCAGTAGGTTTTAAGAATTAACAAAGGCAAATACAATCAAGTTGATATAGCGACTACGGGGAAACAGCTTCTCTCTTGTTTAAGAGGTTGATTTACATTAACTCAATGTAAATCAATTAATGATTAAACTTTCTAAAACAACACAAACATAATTATGTAATTATGTTTATAATTAAAGATGTCCTTAAAAATTGGACTGTACATTAATAATGATGATCATACATAATACAAATATAACCTCATCATAAACTTACTACATTGGAGAGTCACATCTTCAAAATGGCTATATAAATCATAAGGATTAGTAGGACAACTCTGACATGACCCAAACAGGAGAACTATTACTACAAGCTAAGTTTACTCATCCAAATATGTTGAGAAAAGTTACCAGATCTATATATAACAGAATACATGATAATATAGTCTGTTTTATATATAGACATACAAGACAAGATGATTATAACTGTATAGTTAGAATATCCTAATTGTTTACAGAGTACAAGAGCATCATTAGCATCAAATCCATCATCACATATTGTACCCATTGTCCATTACAGTAAACCTCTACACGTCCTTCATTAGAGTATATATACTCCCCCTTGAAAACGTATCATACCAGGGAAAGGATTATTGTCCCAGATCCTTGTGGTATCTAAATTATAATAAATGTAAATGTTATACTATATTTATAATTAAACTAACAGCAGTATACAGTAGCATTATAACTATCAGTACATCCCACTATCAATGGTTGTAGAGTAGGAATACTGTAAAATAGTGAGGTAGTAGTTGTGATCACAGTTGACATCATCCAGTAACATGGGACTTGTTGGTCAATACCATACCTATAACTAAGGATGATTTATTAAATTAATATTAATTATACATTAATAACTTACTAACTATAAATTTCCAACTCTAGAGTAATTCGAGGCTCCAGTATATCCTAACTGATGACTGATGACATCAGCTTCAGTAGAACTGTAATAGGAGTCATCACAGATATTACCCCATCTATTGCTAATATAGATCTGTACTATACCGTAATAATAAGAGATGAGGTAATTTATTACAATAGAGATGTATATAGTACCCTCTGAAACTAATCAACAACTTAATATTATAAATGATCAAACAAATAAAGATGTACCTATTGTATTTCCAAGAATACAAGAGATTCATTGATAAAATTGTAACATTTATAAAACTTAATAAATATTACAATCAGAACAGATTATAATTAACAAAAACAAAACTATGAGAATTAATGTAGTAATATATCAACAAAATCTGATGTAATGTATGTTTTTCAATTTTTATAGAGTTCAGCGTAGCTTGGTGGAGAGAAGAGCTCTCAGTGTTTTTACATCCTTACAGGGTGCCTCTACATCATCAGAATCAGCCCCAACATGAGTAGAACCTGACAACTCATAAGGTGAATTATCACCAACTTGAACATCAAAGGAGCTTCACAATTATCCACATTAGATGTTTGCTGTCTAGATGCCTGAACAACAGGATTATGAGCAGGGAGGTTGCAAAGGAAGTCAGTGAAGCTGATGTGTTAGGCTGTCTGTTTTGATTCAGCTGGAGAGTGTTTACTGCAGGAGATTCGTATAGTGGAGCTGATCTCTGTAATGGATAAGGAGTTGATGATCTTGTGAATAAGGAGGTGGATATGGATAAGGCACTGTAGTTGGTGTTCCATGTGGTTCAGTTGGATTGTAGGGTGGGGGAGGTCTAATATTTGCTTCTGGATAATATTCTGATTCTGTTACATAACTAGAATATTGGTTCTGAGTTTGTGGTTATAGTATTAGAGGTTGTATTAGGAAGTGGTCTGGGTGGGTCTGTTCTACTTGTTGTTTGAGTAGTTCTAGGAGATCTAATAGTCCTGTAATTCAACTTGTTGAGTATTAACATTTTGTCTTTTGTGTGATTTTCTACTACTAACAACAACAGTTATACAACAAATTGAAGTCACAATAATTATTAACAAAATAGAACCAATTGTACCACCAACAACTCCTCCAATTATGTTTTGCTAGAAACAATATATAATCATAATTGAATTATAAAACTCCAAGAAAGGATCTCAATCAAGATATGTAGTTAAATAGCTAATGTCATATATCATACTTTATGTTCTAGTATTGAACTTACAGGCAGGGTAGGAGGAGCAGGAGTAACACCATGACATGTAGTCGTTAATGTTGATACTGATGACAATTTATTTGGATCACCTACAAATGTAATAAGACCTCATTTGAATACAAGACATGCAAAGTTGTTATCAGAAAGTGTGTCCTTGTCCCATGAAAATTAAATGTGGATATTATTTTTAGCTAATAAACCTTATCCTATTAAGCTATAATTTTTAACTAAACATAAACAATATAAAGCATTATTATATTGTGATTACGTTTATTGTGATGGGTGTACTATGAGATGTAGAGTTTGACTATGTTGCAAACTTACCCAAATGGAGAGTGACATCTTGTGAATGGGTACATCTTGATAAGAATTAATAGGACAACTCTGACATGAACCCAAACATGTGAAACTATTACTACAAGCTAAGTTACTCATCCAAATATGTTGAGAAGAGTTACTAGATCTATATATAACAGAATACAATGATAATATATTCTGTTTACTATATAGACATACAAAGCAAGATGATTATAACTTGTATAGTTAGAATATCCTAATTGTTTACAGAGTACAAGAGCATCATTAGCATCAAATCCATCATCATCACATATTGTACCCCATTGTCCATTACAGTAAACCTCTACACGTCCTTCATTAGAGTATACTCCTCCTTGAAGACGTATCATACCAGGGAAAGGATTACTGTCCCAGATCCTTGTGGTATCTAATTTATAGTAAATATAATATATTAATAATTAAACTCACAGCAATAAACAGTAACATCATAGCTATCAATACATCCTCTATCAATTGTAGAGTAGGAACACTGTAAGATAGTGAGGTAGCTGTTGTTATCACAGTTTGACATCATCCAGTATTGTTAGGTTATAGTCAGTACCATAACTATACAACATTGAATATTAATTATACAATAGTATAACTAACCTCACTAATCCAGCTCTAGAGTAACTTGAGGCTCCAGTATATCCCAATTGATGACAGATGACGTCAGCTTCATATTGATTGTAGTTGAAGTTATAACAGATATTGCCCCATCTATGGTTAATATAGATTTGTACTATACCATAATAATAGGAGGATGAGGTGACTCCATTACGATAGAGATGCATAGTGCCAAAACCAATTTGATTAGAATTAGCTACATTGAAAAAGTAACAAATGTGTAACTAACGAGCTAGCTAAGTCAAATGCTAGAGATTTAAAATTATAAAAAAATTATTAAACCATCAAATGTAATAATAATTATAGTACTTACAAATTAATCCAACACAAGTTGTCTCTAAATTAGAAGACTTTGAATATGAACTGAAATAAACTAAAGAATATAATAATAATAATAAGTAAATGTAAGTAATTAAGTAATTTAATAAACTGTGAAATTTTTTAAATTAATATAATCACTTACTACATTCCACAGTGACATCTTCAGAGTGGGTACAACTAGTCACTGAAGTTAATGGACAGGAATTACTAGTACCATAACATGTGTCATAGTAAGAACTAGACATATATGCACTCCAAATTGGTTGACTGAATTGCCCGGCCTGAAATAACAACACACAAACATTATAATAATGTTAATACATTCTCTTACAGGTTAAGGAGATGATATCTATAGTAATGGTCGTATCCAAGTTGTCGACATATAGTTTTTGCATCATAAGAACTAAATCCATTATCACATATTGTTCCCCACTGTCCGTTACAGTAGACCTCCACACGTCCTTGATTGGAATAATCACCTCCCTGTAGACGTATCATACCAGGGAAAGGACTACTGTTCCAGATTCTTGCAGTATCTACAAAATATAAACACAATAATAGTTATTAAAGAAAATATTTAACTCACAGCAATACACAGTAGCATCATAAGAGTTAGTGTTAGGACATCCAAAATCAATGTATGTATCAAAAGAACACTGAAAGATAGTGAGGTAGTTGTACCTGGCACAGATTAGGTCATCTATCTTCATAGATAGAGTATCAGTGCCATAACTATAAAAAGGGAAATTAAATGGAGATAGTGATACTAACCTCACTAATCTAGCTCTAGAGTAACTAGAGACTCCAGTATATCCTAACTGATGACAAATGACATTAGCTTCAGTAGAACTGTGGTAGTAATCATCACAGATATACCCCATCCATTATTGTAATAGACCCTCACAATACCATAGTAATAGGATGATGAAGTAGATCCATTACGATATAGAATTATAGAACCATTCTTACACCTTCATCTAAATAAAAAGATACATTCTCTAAATAACAATAGACATATTTAACAAGTTTATTACTATTGACATATATGTCAATAGTAATAAACTTGTTAAATATTACATTATAATGTAATAATAATTATTTTAACTTACATATTAATCCAGAACAAGTAGTCTTTAAATTAGAAGACTTTGAATATGAACTGTTGTAAACTAAAGAATATAATAATATAATCAGTAAATGTAAGTAATTAAGTTATTTAATAAATTGTGAAAGTTGTTAAATTAACATAATCACTTACTACATTCCATAGTAACATCTTCAGAGTGGGTACAGCTAGTCACTGAAGTTGATGGACAAGAATTACTAGTACCATAACATGTGTCGTAGTAAGAACTAAACATGTATGTACTCCAAATGGTTGATTGGAACTACCAGGGTCTAAATAATGTGAATATATGATCATTTATTAAACATTTCATAACAATGTTATACTTGTTATACTTTACAAGAATATTATCGTAACAATCAGGCTAACATTATTCTGATACATTACAGCTGCTGCAAGGGACTGATTGTTGTAAAGTTTGAAGAATGAAGAATTGATAGAAGCTAAGGACAAGTAATGATATTTATAGGTAGCTATGTACATCAATGGCTACTATATGTATCGATTAATTTCATTTGTCACTCTCAAGTTACATACTACAACAATAAACATATATAACATACTAGAATGTATATATATGTGTGTGGTGTGTAACTTTTGGTCATAACCAATATTAGGATACTTGGGAGTGAAAAAGTTGTCATTATTTTATTTAAGATAGTAAAGGGATAGCATTACATTTGAAAGGCTTGTGGATTTTAAATTCTAATAAAACACATGGAAAAATTATAGAATGTTAGAAGGCAGAGAAATAAGCCAGCCAGAAGTTTTGAAACTCAATTAATACCCATTGTTTAGGACTTAATTACAGTAGTGGTTAATTGGTTGTCGGTTGTCCAATGTGTTGGCAACCAAACTTTGCAGCTTAATATTTTATAATGTTGCATATAATAATAAAAATTATTAAAATTAAAAATATAAGTAGACATACAAATACAAACAATTTATAGGAATGCCTAATACATGATACATGGTGCTCAATTAAAAAAAGGTTTAACAATGAAATCATCATCACTTACAGGCTAAGGTGATTGTATCTATAGTAACTGCTATATCCCAGCTGTTTACAAATAGTTCGAGCATCAGTAGTATCAAATGCATTATTACATATTGTTCCCCATTGTCCATTACAGTAGACCTCAACGCGTCCTTGATTAGAATAACTACCTCCCTGAAGACGTATCATACCAAGAAAAGGATTACTGTCCCAGATCCTAGTGGTATCTGTACAAAAAATGATATGTTAGGAAAATATTGATACTCACAGCAGTGGACAGTAGCATCATAAGAGTTAGTGTTAACACATCTACCATCAATATATGTATCAAAGTAACACTGAAAGATAGTGAGGTAGTTGCTATTGCTACAATAGAGATCATCTATCTTCATAGACAGAGTATCAGTACCATAGCTAGACAGAGATATTTATAAAACTAATGTATACTGAAGTATCTAAGTCTGTTTGAACAGTGCTCGATGTCGTTTAGACAGAGGGGTTAGAACAGAATTAAAGGACAAAAGAACAGAGCTCTTGCTGTGTTGCTGTTACTCCAAGTTTCACGCGTTATGCGATCGTCAGACAGCTGGATACTACTCTATTTACAGGCTGGTTATATAGCATCGAGGTGTTAACTATGTCCTATCCCTAGAGAAATGTGCTAAATAGTACTTGTTTTCGTGTCGGCATTTTGAGACGAGTTCGGATCTTTTATTCAACGCCGACAAACCACCACCCTGAATAAAAGATCCGAACTCGTCTCAAAATGCCGACACGAAAACAAGTACTATTTAGCACATTTCTCTAGGGATAGGACATAGTTAACACCTCGATGCTATATAACCAGCCTGTAAAATAGAGTAGTATCCAGCTGTCTGACGATCGTATAATGCGAAATTGAAACTCGGAGTAACAGCAACACAGCGAGGAGCTCTGTTCTTTTGTCCTTTAATTCTGTTCTAAAACTAATGTAGATATTTAAGTTCTAACCTCGTTGATCCAGCTCTAGAGTAACTAGAGGCTCCAGTATATCCTAACTGATGACAAATGACGTTAGCTTCAGCAAAAGTGTAGGACTGATCATCACAGATATACCCCATCCATTATTATAATAGACCCTCACAATACCATAGTAATAAGATGATGACGGTAATCCCATTACGATATAGAATTATAGTACCACTTGATAAAGCTATAATATAAATTTACAGTTTTGTTATGATAGTGTGATAGTAATAGTTTTTCAAAAATGTTGTCAATGTAGTTTTATGCATGTGGTAGTGTATGAATAGAATATTGTATGATTTAAAAGCCACAAGAGAATAATCATGATATCATTTTACTATAAATAATGTACATAATAAGCACATGAAATCATTTAGTTCTTGATCAATGTACGGACTTGTTATATCTTCTGTGAAGCTAATAAGTTGTTAGTTAACAAACAAACTAGTCTATACCAGTTTATATAGTTTGTATGATAGGCATCTGATTGTTATATTGAAGTTTTAACAAATATATTACATAAAAAAGATTGAGGCCTACTATAGAAAAAGTGCATGCTAGTAGAAACAATTGGAAATGATTTAGTTCTTTTCACTTGTATATAATCTTTATAACACCTATAGCTATTGTCATTGAAAATACAAAACTTCTTAACAATACAATATATCATACTACAAATCAATGTGAAAAACAATATGATGATAATATGATGGTAACATGATTTTATCACTCATGGGGTAAACCATTTTTATAATTTAATATGTGGGATGTGTAGAGCAATTTATTAATCATGTCCTGACAGTATGAGTGTATTGTAATTCATAGTATTTGAACAAACTTGGCGGAGTAAGGGCATGGTGTTCATATTGACCAGTTATAAATGTGTTACACATGCTATATACTTTAATATTGCTATCAGAGAAGTCCATTTTAATATTCTAAAGTGGCTTGTGTCTCTAATAGGACTGTCTTTAAAGTATATAATATGTGCGACATTACTAATAACAGATAAGGTACACCAACTTTGTACCTTCAAGTGAAAACACTACTACATATTATGAAAGCATACTAATACTGACTGTTTCCTTAGCACATGACTAAGTATTACATTGTATTCTTTTAAGTGATTATATATGTCACATATAAAAATAGACACATCAACACATTGTTGGAACTAGTACTTTACAAATAAGGTCAATCATATTCTGTGAATAGAGTATACATAGATATCTATAAACAAATTAAATTATAAACCAATAAAAATTGTATAATTATATATCTGTCATTTATTGTCTGAATCTATTCCTAACAAGTAGTTACATTGTGTTTGAATAAAGTTGATACACATTGCAACTGAATTGAATATACTATATAAGAGTCAAATGAACATGCCTGTTGTCTAGTAAGTGCATAACAATAATGATATTGCTCTTCTAAAAAAAGACATTAATAAGATTGCTATACAAATGTGATCTTAAAATTTATTGAGGTGAGCCTGAGTGAGCTCAAGGACTTATCTAATTATGCTAAAATTTTTCGCTTATTATTTCATTCTCCTATGTTATTAAATCCATCCTATTAATCTCATAGATTTATCTATTATTCTTACAATGTTTGATTATTATTCTTATTATGTATCAGGAAGGATTTAAAAATCAATAATGATAAATTAATTCATCATATCATAGTGTTATTATTAGATAGACTAGAGCTAAACTGAACAGTAAGAATACTAACTGTATTTTCATATACATTAGGAAAATGCCTATATAACTTACAGAATAGTAAAAATGGTATTATTAACACAAAGCTTGAAACTTATAATATGTTTTATACATAAAGATCAAGTAAGTCACTAGCTGTCACTATTGAAGAACCAATTATAAGGTATTCACGTGATATATAATTATATATATTATACTTACCATATGTTGAGTAGGTGGAATAAGTCAAAAGAATTACAAGAAGAAAGAAAGCAGAGAGCTGTTGTACTTCAGCCATATCTAGAATCACAAACGTCATACAGGAAGTAGTCTTATGTCTAACTGACAACTGATGTATATATAACGTCATACAGGAAGTAGTCTTAAAGTCCAATTGCTATAATAGCAATACCTTAATATATATATTTTGTTATGATTTCAATAGGTTTTAAGAATTAACAAAGGCAAATACAATCAAGTTGATATAGCGACTAAGGGAAAACAGCTTCTCTCTTATTCAAGAGGTTGATTTACATTACTCAATGTAAATAAATAATGATTAAACTTTCTAAAACTTTGATAGGAAACAGATAGATAACTGAAAACAAAATATAGTCACAAAATATAACAATATAGCAATGAAAATTAAAAATAGTGCATATTTTTTAATTATTAAAGAGTTCAGCATAACTTGGAGGCGGAGGAACCTTCAGTGCCTTTACCACCTTATCAGATGTCTCCACATTATTATAATCAACACTGGTATCTGCCAGTCCATAAATTGGATTATCAATACAATTTATTACATCAGAACGATCTTCACATTGCCTACATTAGATGACTGCTGTCTAGACGTCTGCACAACAGTATTATTACTAGTGAGAGCTGCAAAGGAAGTCACTGCAGCCGATGGATGAGGATGTCTGTTTTGATATAAAGGTGGTACTCTATGTGGTCTAATTTTATTACGATACTCATTGTAGTATGGAGGTTTAAGATCTGATTGTGTTACATTGCGAGGGTGTTCGTTCTGAGTTTGTGGTAAAGTATTCAAAGTTGTATTAGGAAGTGATTGATCGGGTTTTTTAGTTGTTGTTTGAGTAGTTTCAGTAGATTTAATAGTCTGTAATTCAACTTGTTGGGTGATGAATCTTCTAGTGTTTTGTTTTCTACAACAATTTCTACCAACAAGAGTTATAAAGCGAATTAAAATCACAATAATTATTAAGAAATAGAGAACCTGTCGTACCACACAACAATTGCTCCTATTTTGCTCGATGCTAGAAAACAATAAGTAATATGCTAAAAGGTTATAAAAAAACTTTATCATTGAAATAGATTTATTTAACCCTTGCCACTCTTCACATGAGTGAGGGTTACAATATTTTCTTTGTGTGTATTTGTCTTTCTGTTACAGGATCCAGACAATGCAGGCTTTAACCTCAGCAGGTTATAGGGGTCTAAAAGCTACAAAATGTGGCAGATCAGGCAAGATCACAATGATACTAATACATTATAGTTAAAAGATAGCCAAAGAGAAAAAAGCTCAAAGGTAGAAGGACATTTCAAAAGCACAGGCAAAACCAAAGTATTATTTCCTTCAATGAACTACAGTTTAAAGGGTAGATTGCAATTGGTTACTACCTAACTACTTATGGACACAAATGATTAGTTATGCATAACAACAATAGCAACAACAACAACAGATCTATATACTTAAATAGATACATATGCACATAGATTGATAGTGAGATCACGACTAACCAACATCACTTAATTTAGCTGGTACTATGATGAGGTTCTGTACTTTAGTTCATATAATTTCATATACGTTCTACTCATGCAGAAGCTGACATATGATTTACACAAATTATTGGTGGAGAGTAGTCTCATATATCATACTTTATGCTCTAGCATGGACTTACAGGCAGTGGTAGGAGGAGCAGGAGTAGTAACACCACGACATGTAGTCCTTAATGTTGATACTGATGACAAACTATTTGGATTACCTACAAGTACTATAGCCTTAATATTAGTAGTAAGTTTGTACTATATTTTTTTGTATTATATTTGAACATAAAATATTATAATAATAAGTTGATGATGAATAAAAAATGTTCCTTCATGCTATTTACTTTAAAAAACAAATTATCTGGATCATATTGAGGCAAGCAATTTTAGCCATAAAATTATGCAAAACCATTTTATTTTAAATAAATAACTCTAAATTTATCAAAATTCAACATAATGAACCAAAATATTAATACATGAAAGTGATAGTAGATATGTATAGATAGTAATGATTATAACTTCCTTAATAAAATACAAAAATGTCCTTTAAAAAAATTGAACTGTACAGTAATAATGATGATAATACATAATACAAAATATAACCTCATCATAAACTTACTACAATGGAGAGTGACATCTTCAGAATGGTTACATCCTCGATAAAAATTATTAGGACAACTCTGACATGAAACCCAACAGGAGAAACTATTACTACAAGCTAAGTTACTCATCCAAATATGTTGAGAAGAGTTACCAGATCTATATATAACAGAATACAATGATAATATAGTCTGTTTTACTATATAGACATACAGGCAAGATGATTATAACTTGTATAGTTAGAATATCCTAATTGTTTACAGAGTACAAGAGCATCATTAGCATCAAATCCATCATCACATATTGTACCCCATTGTCCATTACAGTAAACCTCTACACGTCCTTCATTAGAGTATACTCCCCCTTGAAGACGTATCATACCAGAGTAAGGGATTACTGTTCCAGATCCTAGTGGTATCTATATAAGTATAATAAATATGACAAGATGTACTATACTGTCAAAACGTACAGCAGTATACAGTAGCATCGTAATAGTTTAGAAACTACATCCAGTAATATATGTATGTAGAGTAGGAACACTGTAAGATAGTGAGGTAGTTTGTTGTTAGGACAGTTGACACGATTTAACTTCATTGATTTATAGTCAGTACCATAGCTACAAAGATTTTATGAAAGAGCGTTTATCTTATTTAATATAACCTTACCTTACCAATCCAGCTCTAGAGTAACTAAAGGCTCCAGTATATCCTAACTGATGACAGATGACATCAGCTTCAGTAGAACTGTAATAGGAGTCATCACAGATATTGCCCATTTATTGTTAATATAGATCTGTACTATACCATAATAATAAGTAGATGAGGTGACTCCATTACGATAGAGACGTTATAGTACCCTCTGAAACTAATCAATAATTAATATTATAAATGATCAAACAAATAAAGATGTACCTATTTTATTTCTAAGAAGACAAGAGTCTCTTGTGACAATATTAGTATATGTTGTATTAAAAGCTAACACAATTATAAAGTTTTTAATTCATGACACATTATTTATTAGAGTGAACTTACTACATTCAATAGTTGTATCATTCGTATGACTACAACCAGTATTAGCAGAATTTCGGACAAATATTACTGTCAATAAAACAAGAGTCTGAATATGAACTGCTCATATTAGAGATCCAGATTGGTTTAGATGAACGTCCAGGTCTTATAAAGTAAGTAATGAAAGTACTATATCAGCATAAATAAAAATATCTTTTACATTGTCAGTTGATTATAATTTGTGTATCCTGTATATCCCAGTTGTTTACAGATAGTATTAGCATCAGTAGAACTAAATCCATTATTGCATATTGTTCCCCACTGTCCATTACAGTAGACCCTCCATGCGTCCTTGATTAGAAAAAACTACCTCCCTGGAGACGTATCATACCAGAGTAAGGATTACTGTTCCAGATCCTAGTAGTATCTATATAAGTAGTAATAACATACAAGATGTACTATACTGTCAAACTCACAGCAGTATACAGTAGCATCATAATAGTTAAATCTACATCCACTATATATGTATGTAGAGTAGGAACACTGTAAGATAGTGAGGTAGTTGTGTTAGGACAGTTGACACGATTTAACCTCATTGATGTATAGTCAGTACCATAGCTACAAAAATTCCTTGAAAGAGCTTTATCTTATATAATAGAACCTTACCTTACCAATCCAGCTCTGGAGTAACTAGAGTCTCCAGTATATCCTAACTGATGACAGATGACATCAGCTTCATATTGATTATAGCGATAATCATCACAGATATTACCCCACTGTCCTTATACCATATCTGTACTATACCATAGTAATAGGAGGATGAAGTGACTCCATTACGATAGAGACGTACCACACCATTACCAGAAGGAAAGGTTTTTAGTAACTGAAGAACAGGTTGACACTAGTGTTTGTATTGGATGACCCAGAAGAAGTGTTTGCTATAATAAAAACATTAAAGAATCAGTAAATATTTCTTAAGATTATTAGGTTAGAAATCAAAACATAGTATTATTCGTAATAACAACTAGATAATATAGATTTATAATTTCAAAACAATAGCAACACTAGTAAAAAAAGTAAGACATATTTAAATAAAACAATCTAAAATTAATTATTGATAAGTAAACTTTACTACAAGAAATAGTGACATCTTCAGAATGAGTACAGCTGGTCACACTTGATGTAGGACAATAATTACTAGTTCCAAAACATTCATCACTTGAAATGCTAATCACATAAGTTGACCATATAAATTGACCAGGTGATCCAGGTCTAAATACATATATAAGATACATATAACTATGAGAGTCTCAACACTCCTTACAGTGTCAAATGATTAAAGAATGTGTATCCTGTATATCCCAGTTGTTTACAGATAGTATTAGCATCTGTATAACCAAATCCATCATCACAAATTGTTCCCCATTGTCCATTACAGTAGACCTCCACACGTCCTTCATTAGAATAACTACCTCCCTGAAGACGTATCATACCAGTAAAGGGATTATTGTCCCAGATCCTAGTGGTGTCTGTACAAACTTTGAAAACTGACAAAAAATATACTTATACTCACAGCAGTACACAGTAGCATCATAACTGGCAGTACATCCCCTATCAATATTGTAGAGTAGGTACACTGTAAGATAGTGAGGTAGTTATTATGAGTACAGTTGACTTGATTAATTAAAGTTTCATTATAGTCTATTCCATAGCTAAAAGAAGCAATAACAAAAAAAATAAGAAGTGAGATCTTTAAACCTCATATTTCCAGCTTAGAGTAACTAGAGGCCTCCAGTATATCCTAACTGATGACAGATAACATCAGCTTCATATTGATCATAGTCATCATCATCACAGATATTACCCCACTGTCCATTATACCATATCTGTACTATACCATAGTAATAGGAAGATGAGGTAAGTCCATTACGATAGAGAAGTATAGTGCCATTACTAACACCTGATAAAAAAGTTATTATTACTTTCAATAGTTTATGACAACTTACTGTACTTGCTTGTAAGACAAACAACTCCAGCATCCTCACTATGACTACAATCATGTGCCCCAATTCTGTTACGATAACAAGAGAAGATTGATGCTTCACTACCAGTACAATGAACCATTATCTAAAAATATCGAGCCACTTCCTGACCAAAGTAAGCACTACCTCTAGCAATACCACCTAAAGTATAAAGTTATAAAGTATAGTTACATAACATATAGTGTACTTAGGAATAGAAACTACGCATAGGGATTGAAATGGAAGTTCTGTATAAGGGTAGGAAGGTACTCAAAGTGGAAATGTTATTGAGTCTTGCATAGCTAATTCTCCTTCTGTGGTAAAAAGGAGGGTTGGATACAAATTACTATATTTATTTTATTGCCTTATAGTCAATTATTTTTACCAATTATCAAAACAAAAAATGCAGATTAGAACTCCACTGTCATCAAGGTTACTGTGTCAACAATACTAATTAGGAAAACTTGGGGGGGGGGGGGGGAGGGAAGGTTAAAGCCACTTAGCTCTCCTTTTCTATCCCTATGATGGAGTGTATATTCTTACCAGAACTAGAATAGTTCAACATTCTACATACAACTATAGCATCATCAGTATCCCAGTAATCATCACATACTGTACCCCATGGTTATAAGCACAACACTTCTACACGACCAGATGTACTATTAGGACCATTAACTAGACGAACATCACCATTAGTACACATTGCTGTGAAACATAATTACAAAAATAACTTTAATCGTTTTAATATTAGTAAATTTATTATAAACTAATAAATATATGTTATAAAGTACTTAATAATATATCACCTTCAAGACAAACAACTCCCAGCATCCTCACTATGACTACAATCATGTGATCCAATACCGTTATGAGAACAAGAGAAGATGGATGTTTCGTTACCAGTACATTGAACATTATCTAATAATATTGAGCCAATCCCTGACCAAAGTAAGCTCTACCTCTAGCAATAGCACCTGAATAAAGTACAATTACATAATATATGGAGTATATATATTTACCATAACTAGAATGGTTCAACATTCTACATACACTTTAGCATCATTATTATCCAGGAATCATCACATACTGTACCCCACTGATTATAAGCACACACCTCTACACGACCAGATTGCTATTAGAAACCACCACTAGACGAACATCACCATCAATGCAAAAAAATCCTACATGAGGGAAGTATTGGAAAGTTATATCTGAACTTTATGGTTTGAAAGTAGCAGATTTTGTACTCATTAATAATTACTATCCCAGCCATTAGTTTTTGGTATATAGCTAGTATGCTTTAATGGTTTAAGGTTTAGCAAAAGACTCTTATATATGTAAATAAAAAAATTTTGACAATACAATAACTAGAAAAAAAACACTCCTGATAAAGAAATTGTTTCATTTAATAAAAAAAACAAATATGGTATAATAGTTAGTAACAGACTTCTGACCAGGATACTGTCAGTAGTGACCCAATTTTGAAATTGAAACCTATACAATATATATTGTATTAATGTTAGCTGAAAGAAATGGTTAAAATAGCCAAGAGGTTATTAAACAACTATGAGATAGTTGAACAGATGGTATGTTAAAGTCACATAAAGCGAGGGTAAGAGATACCCTACTTCAACTAATACATCACATGTATAATATGTCAGCTGGTCTATTAGCTATACAGCTTGAGTTTAGTGGATGATAGAACTCTATGCATTATATATTATAAGTTCTATGCATTAAATTAAATTCTTCCTGCACTGGTTGCTGTGTGTGACCTATTGCATTAAATTAACATTTTTATTGATGCATTAGTTATGGAAAAGGATTTTACTGATATAAAGTTTAATTTGGTTACATCACTTTTAGAATAACTATACAATGTTACTAAAAATCACAATGCTAATAGTCCATTAGCACTTACGAATATCAACACACACACACACATATATATATATATACACCTGCACCCACACACATGTGAGTATATGTGTGGGTGTCCATACTCTTTAGAAATTATATACTGATATAAAGTTAAATTTGGTTTAATCATTTTTAGAATAACTATACAATGTTATTAAAATCACAATGCTAATAGTCTATTAGCACTTATGAATATGCAATATATATATATATATATATAATATATATATACACAATACCCACCTGCACCCACAAACATGTGAGTATATGTGTGGGTGTCCATACTCTTAAAAATTATATATTAAGTGTTTGAAAGTCTACAGTATAGCATTACTGGTGCATAAGTCTATAGTGATGTATTAAACTAAAGAAAGCCTATGACATGTGAGGTTAGTGCTAGTTAGATTGTTATTTATTTACGTATATACTGTTAAAGTTAGTGTTAATATTATACACTAACAGAGTACCAAAGTACAATTGGTATTTTTTTTGAAAATGATTTCATATACATATAACAATATATTATATATAATATATATATATATATATAAACAATAAATTTATGACTAATAAAATCAATTAATAAAATATTCATAATCAATCTGTTTTGAAATACAAAAAAACTAGCTGTTACAAGAAAATTGTTATATATAGACATGACAGAACAATATAATGGCATGACTAAGTAACAATAAAGACAATTAACTAGATATCTTTGACTGTAGACAGTATATAGATGTTTCAGTGTTTTTTTTAATATTTCATGACCATTAGTCATTAGTTAATAAGTTATCATTTATATACTTACCATGCGTAGAGTAAACCGAATAAGACAAAATAATTACCAGAAGGAAGAAAAAGCAGAGAACTGATACTCCCCATCATTTCCGAATCACAAACGTCATGCAGGAAGTAAATAGTCTATAGATCTACCTTAAATAATTATGTAATTAGTTAATATATTAGCTACTTTCTCACCCCTTTTGTTCAACTTAGGTAATACACAACATACATACATTATTATAAATCTTTAATGTCACACACCGAATCACAAATAGGACATCCCAATCACAAAAGACTTACAAGAAACAATTACAAAAATAATACTGTATTAATTAAGACAAAGTTAGTATTTAACTATTCCACACCCACTAGATTGTAAATGATGTCCAATTTGATTTCTACTGGACGAAAAGGTACTTCATTCTGTTCAAATGTCAAAAGCATTTTTATTTTAACAATATCAAGCACAAAAAGGAAAAGAGGGAATAGCTAATAAAAAACAAATTAATGACCTAAAATAGCAAACCTCATTTTAAAATTAGAAAAAAAACAGCAAATGCTTAAGTTTTTCCTCAAGAAAGAAGGATCTTTGATTCATGTCTCATTCATGTAATATACATTGGAAAATAAACTGTGAAATGTATATATCATAAAAGATCACTAACGTACTAAAACTATAGTCTCTAAAGTTTGAATTCAAAATAAATTCTAAGTATTTCTTTAATGTATGGTGATAACAAATCAACATAAACAAGTACTTTTCAAAAAATAAAACTGAAAAAATTACAGGGTACAGTGTGCTAAATTAGTCTCTATCCACACAGTTATGAAACACAAAAGTTCGAAGTAATATTACCTTCTATTGTATGGTAACAACAGTGAGTAGATCAATGTATAAAAATGAACTTTTACAATAAATAAATCTCAAAAAATCAATACTGACTTAATCAGTATCATCATAAAGATGAGAATGCGAAGGTGGACCTCTCCAGATTCATAGACATTGTCATCATGAACTCCTGGTCCACCCACCATTTCATATGTTTCTCTGTATTGGGACCTGCTCCATGTGTCTCAATATCAGAATTATTAGCAGTAGTTGTTGTTATGGAAGGAGCAACAATTGCTGGAGCTTGTGGAGTTGGGTTTGAAGTAGAAGAAACATCAACTATAGACGTGTTATTGTCCCTTTGATACTGCCATAGTTGAATTACAATTAACTGATGTAGAAGACTCAGTTTGGGGTGGTGGATTCTGAGTAGGAGTATCTTGAATTGTTATTGGCTCCTGGGAAACTGGAGAATCAATATCTTGTGTGGTACCGGTAGTGGACCCATTAGAGTGCAGGCTCATCTGCTGAGGTTGTTGTATGTATAAAGGTTGGTGTGGGGTCCTATATTGTTGAGGAAATTGATGAGGTAGAATCTGACCTGGTACCATATATGTACTGGGATACATCTGTTGTCTAGGTAAATATGCAATTTGTGAATATGGAGGAGGCAAATGTGGTAGCAGGTTGACGATTCATAGGTGGTACATAGTAGTAAGGTGGAGGATTGTGACCACCTTGAGTAGGAAGGATAGTATATCGGATATGTGGATAAGGAGTAGGTCGAGGTACTACCACATTAGGTAAGTATTACCAGTATAATGAGGTGTAGTGTTTACAGTGGTACTTGGTAAAGTATTTTGACAGATGTTGATGTAGATTGTAAAGTGTCAGTATTTGAGGTTGTGCCCATTGGTTCAGAGTTTTGTAGCAAAGTATCTAACTCCATTTCATCATTTTGAGCTCTAACTCTTGTACGTGGTCTTCTCCTTTGATGTTGTTCAGCACATATGCCAATACGTTTGTACCAACAAATAACAGAGGAGATTATAACTATGATGATAATAAGAATGACAACACACCTAGAATACCTCCAAAAACAGGATCAATAACTGTAAAGTGTATGAAGCATTAGAAAAATACACCTTTTATTCTCACCTGATGATGAAGTCTCACCTGAAACTATATGACAAAAAATGAGTTAATAGTTTAAGGTAACATAATTTAATTAAATCTTAATTGAATGTGTCATTTTATTTTTATTTTATATCACTCACTAATTAGTCCAGAACAAGTAGTCTTTATGTTTATAAATTTTAGAATATGAACTGCTATAAACTATAGGAATAGAAAAAGACTGAGAGTGTCCACAAAAGTAATTAATGTAATGTATTATTATTGAGAATAAATACTTCTAGGGGAGCTAAGAACAAATATGACTCACTCAGACAATATTATATGACAACATGTCATGCTATGATTCTAATAAAATCACTTACTACATTCTACAGTGATATCTTCATTGTGTGAACAACTAGTTACTGAGTTGATGGACAAGAATTTCTAGTACCATAACATGTATCAGAGGAAGTACTAGACATGTATGTATTCCAAATTGATTGACTATAATATCCAGATCGTATTATGATATAAAAAAACACTTATGTATAGTTAATCAAATATAGGTACTTTCTTGATAAGTCAAATGACTATGTTAATAAGAAGAATTATTATTGTATTACTCACAGATTAAGATGACCATAATCATAGTAATCGTTATATCCTAATTGTTTACAGACAGTTTGCGCTTCAGTAGAACCGAATCCATTATCACATATTGTTCCCCATTGTCCATTACAATAGACCTCCACACGTCCTTGATTAGAATAATTACCTCCCTGAAGAGTATCATACCATTGAAAGGATTACTGTTCCAGATCCTAGTGGTATCTGTACAAAACTGTTAGATTATGAATATATTTTATACTTACAACAATACACAGTAGCATCATAAGAGTTAGTGTTAGTACATCCATTATCAATGTATGTAGAGAAAGAACACTGAAAGATAGTGAGGTAATTGTTACTAGCACAGTTAAGGTCATCCATTTTCATAGATAGATAATCAGTGCCATAGCTAGACAGATATATTTAGAACCTGACTTAGATAAATAAATATAACTTCTAACCTCACTAATCCAGCTCTAGAGTAACTAGAGGGCCAGTATATCCTTAACTGATGACAGATGACATTAGCTTCAGTAGAACTGTAGTAGTAATCATCACAGATATTACCCACCCATTATTGTAATAGACCCTCACAATCCATAGTAATAGGATGATGAAGTATATCCATTACGAGATAGAATTAAAGAACCATTCTGAGCACTATCAGCTAGATTGAAACAGATTACATGTTCTAAAGCTGATAAAAGGAATATCTACTAATGTATTGTTAACATGTACATGGATTAATGTATGTGTATATATGTAAAACAGTTTACAATATACTAACACATCATAATTCATGTTAAAGAGACCTGACCTGTTTTTTTTTATTGCAATATAAAACTTTAAATTAAAAAATAAATTGTAAATGTATTATATATATTTTATATTCTCACAAAAGTAGTCAGAGAACAAGTAGTCTTTATGTTATAACTTTTAGAATATGAACTGCTATAAATATAGGAATAAAAATAAAACTGAGAGTGTCACAAATTAATTAACGTAATGTATTATTATTGAGAATAAATACTTCTAGGGAACTAAGAGCAAACATGAACTCACACAACAATAATATCATGACCACATATCATGCTATGATTGTATTATGATCACTTACTACATTCTCTACAGTGATATCTTCTGAGTGAGAACAACTAGTCACTGAAGTTGAGGACAGGAATTACTAGTACCATAACCATGTATCAGAGGAAGTACATAGACATGTATGTATCCAAATTGGTTGACTATAATATCCAGATCTGTATCATGATAAAAATAAACATTTTATGTATAGTTAACAAAGGTAGCTACTTCTTTAATAAGTCAAATGACTATGTAATAAGGTAGGATTTTATTGTATTACTCACAGGGACTAAGGTGATCATATCTATAGTAATAGTTATATCCCCCATTGTTACAGATAGTTTTGAGCATCAGTAGAACCAAATCCATTATCACATATTGTTCCCCATTGTCCATTACAGTAGACCTCCACACGTCCTTGATTAGAATAATTACCTCCTTGGAGACGTATTCATACCATTGAAAGGATTTACTGTTTCCAGATCCTAGTGGTGTCTGTACAAAAATGATAGTTATGAATATATTCGTACTTACAGCAATACACAGTAGCATCATAAGAGTTAGTGTTAGTACATCCACTATCAATGTATGTAGAGAAAGAACACTGAAAGATAGTGAGGTAATTGTTACTAGCACAGTTTAAGTCATCCATTTTCATAGATAGATAATCAATGCCATAGCTAGACAGATTATTTAGAAACTGACTTAGAAATATACGTTCTAACCTCACTAATCCAGCTCTAGGAGTGCCTAGAGCTCCAGTATATCCTAACTGATGACAGATGACATTAGCTTCATTAGAACTGTAGTAGTAATCATCACAGATATTACCCATCATTATTGTAATAGACCCTCACAATACCATAGTAATAGGATGATGAAGTGTATCCATTACGAGATAGAATTAAAGAACCACTTGTGCACTACTATCAGCTAGATTGAAATAGATTAACATGCTCTAACAGCTGATAAAAGAATTATCTACAAATTTATTGTCAATATACACATTAATGTACATGTATATATTGTTAAGGATAGATCATAGAACTGACAGCAGTTCAGTGAAGTTAATAAAAACCTTTAAAACCTGCCTTACTTCAATATATCACATATCATACTTTATGTTAAAGAAACCTGACCTAGTTTCTTTTTATTAAAAGTTGAATTAATGAATAAATTTAATATGTATTACATATTATTTTATATTACTCACAAGTAGTCAGAACAAGTAGTTCTTTTATGGTTATAACTTTTAGAATATGAAACTGCTATAACTATAGGGAATAGAAATAAAACTGAGAGTGTCACAAAATTAATTAGTAATGTATTATTATTGAGAATAAATACTTCTAGGAAAACATGACTCACTCAAGACAATAATATTATGACCACATGTCACGCTATGATTCTATTATAATCACTTACTACATTCTACAGTGATATCTTCTGAGTGAGAACAACTAGTCACTGAAGTTGATGGACAGGAATTTCTAGTACCATAACATGTATCAGAGGAAGTACTAGACATGTATGTATTCCAAATAGGTTGACTATAATATCCAGATCTGTATCATGATAAAAATAAACATTTATGTATAGTTAATAAATATAGCTACTTCTTTGATAAGTCAAATAACTATGTTAATAGGAAAAGAATATTATTGTATTACTCACAGACTAAGGTGATCATATCTATAGTAATAGTTATATCCCAATTGTTTACAGATAGTTTGAGCATCAGTAGAACCAAATCCATCATCACATATTGTTCCCATTGTCCATTACAATAAACCTCCACACGTCCTTGATTAGAATAATTACCTCCTTGAAGACGTATCATACCATGAAAGGATTACTGTTCCAGAGATTCTAGTGGTATCTGTACAAAAATGTTAGAGTATGAATATATTTATACTTACAACAATACACAGTAGCATCATAAGAGTTAGTGTTAGTACATCCACTATCAATGTATGTAGAGAAAGAACACATGAAAGATAGTGAGGTAATTGTTACTAGGACAGTTTAAGTCATCCATTTTCATAGAGAGAGTATCAGTGCCATAACTATAAAAAGGGAAATTAAATAAAGACAACATAAGGTATACTAGTGATACTAACCTCACTAATCCAGCTCTAGAGTAACTAGAGGCTCCAGTAATATCCTAACTGATGACAGATGACATTAGCTTCAGTAGAACTGTAGGAGTAATCATCACAGATATTACCCACCCATTATTGTAATAGACCCTCACAATACCATAGTAATAGGATGATGAAGTTATCCCATTACGATATAGAATAATAGCACCGTTTTGAGCACTATAAGCTAGATAGAATAGATTAACATGCTCTAATACTTAACTAAAAGAATTATCTACTATGTATTGTCAATATACACATTAAACTACATGTATAATATTGTTAAGGATAGATTATAGAACTGACAGCAGTTCAGTTTAGCAATAGAAGTGAATAAAACCTGTAAAACCTGCCATACTTTAATATCCTAACATATAATAGTTCACCTTAAAGACACCTGATCTAGTTTGTTTCTATATTGTACTTTAAAACTTAATTTAAACAAATTGAAACAATAATTTATGAAAACAGTAATCACAAATATTTACTTAATATTATAGATATTAATAGAAAAAAATCAAGCTAAGTATTTCACCAAGTTTTATCTTGATATTTTTTCTAAGTAAACACTATAAGATTACAGTTAGGACTATGCAAAATAATTATCTTAATAAATACATTGTACTTAAATTACCTTCAAGACAAACAATTCCAGATCCTCATTATGACCACAATTATGTGACCCAATACTGTTATGAGTACAAGAGAAAGATGGAAACTTCATTACCAGTACATTGAACATTATCTAATAATATTGAGCCCACTCCCCTGACCAAAAGTAAGCACTACCTCTAGCAATAGCACCTGAAGTAAAGTACAATTACATAATATATGGAGTATATATCCTTACCATAACTAGAATAGTTCAACATTCTACATACAACTTTAGCATCATCATTATCCAGAAATCATCACATACTGTACCCACTGATTATTAGCACACACTTCTACACGACCAGATGCATTATTAGGACCACCAACTAGACGAACATCACCATTAGTACAACTTCCTACATAATATATCAAAATAAATGAGAAAATATCTTTAATTTAAGGAATGAACTGTTTTACTTCCAGAACATCTCACACTCACATCTTCATTATGACACAATTATGACTACCTATCCCTCTATGAGACATTGTAGTAATGTTAACTCAGACCAAAGCAACTAAGATCATCCAGCCATATTGGGACCAGTCCCTTGTCCAAAATAGGCATTGTATATATGTATAAGCTGATAAATAAAAAAATCATAAATTAAATTAAATAAACTCATTTTATTAATAGATATTACCTGATGAATATCCTAGTTGACGACATCAACTCTAGCATCACTACTACCAAAGTCATCATCACACACAGTACCCCATGTATTGTTAACACATATTTCTATACTTCCTCGATATGTATAGATACTACCTACTAGCTCTAACAACACCAGTATTACAACCTAATGAAGATAAACATGGTCTGAATATCTTCGTAATTGCATACATAATATGATTTTTGTGGAGGTAAAACTAATGGTATGCTAAGTATTTTAATGTAGCCGACTGAGTAAGTTTAAAATTCAATGTATTTTAGAACATGATCTAGAAATGGATAGCTGAAGTTTGTGTAGTACTAGTAACAGATATGTACCCTTACATTATTTTACCATAAATATAAAAAACTGAAAAACATGTAATTACCATATACTAGTATATGTGTTTTTTAATGGTTTAAGGTTTAGCAAACACATCTTCTTGTATGAAAAATTAAATGTTTTAGTTTGTATTCAGGTCACTCAATTATAATCAATCATATAAGTTATAGTCTATTATAATTTATACTATGAGGAATCAATAGGTAGTTGTGACTTGATTTCAGCAATAAGGGATATGGGACTCACCTCAGTATGTGTGACATACACCCTGATTATAATTATTTAATAGTGTTATAAAAGAAATGACAATGCATTTTAAAAAATTGGACATTTTGTATATGTTATCATTGTTAACAGGTCATGTGTACATATTTTCTCTAGACTCTATAGGAAATTTATATAGATATTGTTTGTCACATAGCAACACTAATTAACATTATTGTGATATTTCTTGCCTACGCACATTTACATGGGTAATGATATACTATTGAATAGACTTCTGGTATTTTGTGATTGTGACCTGATTTTTGAAAAGGAACATTATCAAACAACTAAAAACAGTTTTGTTATATACAGTTTTCATATATGCACCACTATTCATGGTAATTATACAAGTATTTAAATAACAATGCTCTTTTGACAAATCAAGCATTACTACTAAGTACAACACGAAAACAAATAATAGTACAATTATATATGGCATTACTAACACATCTCTTACAGTATTTTTGAAATGGTATACATCTAACATTTTTTTTAGAAAACTCACACACATACAAATAGTAAAATTTACGAATAGATTAGTAAACATTAATAAATATTCACAATCAATGCCGTTTATAATACTACATACAGAAAACTATTATGTTAAAGAAAAATGCTTTTTTTCTACAAAAAACGCTATCTCTTTAGTGACCAACGTTGATGTAGCATAACTTCAAAACGCAAAGTCCAATTCATATGGGACAATGCCATTTAGTTGCTAAGACAACGTAGATTGCAGCCTACACAAAAACTAAAGTATGCAAATCCCTACTTTGGTGCTCTTTCTGCATATACGGTCACAATTTCTATATATAGCTATGATTAGATAGAACAGTACGATGGTATCACTAAAAACACTTAAATTATGACTAATAATAATTTATCAAGGCAATACTACATTATCTGTCGTTATATATTATCACTGTAGGTATCTATAGCTACATAAGATAATAATGTGATATACTACCATATGTGGAGTACATCAAATAATCGATAGAGTTACAACAAGAAAGAAAAAAGTAGATATCTGCTCCATTTCAGCCCTTTCACTCTGTCGGAAGTCGATGGTAATAAAAACGTCCTAAACGTTACCTAAATATTGTAATTTAGCTATGAATTTAAGATTAGCGAGATTACAATCTTGCAAACTTGTTAATGACGTTCAGTATTATAGTAGTATAAACTAATAACTCAGATGATATAGTGTCCAAGAAAAAAGATTAGAATTTATATCAAAGTTTCTAATTTTTGGAGCTTTTATAATATAATAAAAATACAATAAGTAACACAAATAACAAAAACAGATTTTTTTAGAAACAAATAATCTATAGTTATTGTGTAGTACCAAAGCAATAATGAGAGGAGTACAGTGTCTAACATAGCCTTGTAGGGGAACCAGACCTTCATGTGCAATATTTAAATCATAAGCTGCGCCGACCAACTTGTATATTAGAACGTCAGAATGTAATTCATAATGTGTTTACTACATTTTTTTAAAAAAAACAGGCTACAGTGCTAAACTATCCCAGACAGTTTATAAAAACAAAAAAACGTTTAAGTAAATTTCTTCTTATTTTATGGTAACAACAATGAGTAAATCAAAGTATAAAACAAGACAAATGAACGTTCACTAAATACAAGTCTCAAAAGTCAACACTGATTAATCAGTATTATCATAAAGATCAGAATGACCTCCTTCAGACTTCACACCCTCATAAATCTGTGTTATCATTAACTCTGGTCCATTCACCACTATTATATGTTTCCTCTATATTGCATTATTAGCTGTAGTTATTGTTATGGGAAGAGGTGTGTCATTTTTTCCTTGGTACTGGTGTAGTTGATTATCAGTAAACTGGATGGAAGACTCATTTTGGGATAGTGGAATTCTGATTAGAGGTATTGTGAATTGTTACTGGCTCCTAAGGGAAATGGACAATCACTATCTTGTGTGGTAATGGACCCATTAGAGTTCAGGCTCATCTGCTAGGGGCTGTTGTACATATAAAGGTTACTGTGATTGACATATATTGTTTGTGGAAGTTGTTGACGTAGAATTTGACCTGGTATGAACACATGTACTGGAGTACATCTGTTGTCTAAAATGGTTGATATCCACTTGCGAATATGAAGGAGATATATATCTAGCAGGTTAGCAATCTTAAAGCTGCAGAAATCTATTACATTTGATAAAGCGCTTACCAATATAATGAGGTGTTTGTATTACAGTGGTGGTGACTAACTAAATTAATTAATAAATATTTAATATGAATTTATTTTTAATACAAACTAGTTGTTACAAGAAAATGTCTATATATATAGACACAACAGAACAATATATGGCATCACTAAGCAAACAAGGAAGACAATGTAACTATCTTTAGCTGCGATAAGGTGATATATAGGTGTTGCAGGTGTATTTTTTTGATATTGTCATGACTATTAAGTCGTTTGTGGAATAAGTTATCATTTATATCTTACTATACGATAGAGCAACCGAATACGAACAAAGAATCACAGAAAAAGAAAGTAGAGAGCTGATATTCTTCATCCATTTCCCCAAATCGCACAACCGTCATAGCAGGAAGTAATTAGGTCTATAGATGCGTTCCTTTAATAATCTGTAATTAATTTGTAATATATTAATACTGTCCTCACCGTTATCTTTCAGCTTATATGATATACACAAACATAACATACATATTATAAATCTTTAATGTCACCACCGAATCACAAATAGACGGCCCAATCACAAAAGACTTACGAGACAAATAAATTACACTATACTGTGTTACTTAAGACAGTATTAAGTATTTAACTATTCCACACCCACTAGATTGTCAAATGAGTGTCCCAATTGACTTTCTACTGGACGAAAAAGGTACTTCATTCTGTTATTAAATGTCAAAAAGCATTTTTATTTTAAAATATCAAGCACAAAAGGAAAAGAGGGAATAGCTAATAAAAAAACAAATTATGACCAAAAATAGCAAACCTCATTTTAAAAATTAGAAAAAAAAACCAGCAAATGCTTAAGTTTTCCCGAGAAAGAAGGATCTTTGATTCATGTCTCCACATCTTGATACCGTTTCCCAAGGTGCAATGCCATAGGAGGATTCCTAACCCCAACTTGTAAATAATGAACTCCCTCCTGATTATCTACAT
The DNA here is from genome assembly GCF_016097555.1 of Gigantopelta aegis. Lineage (NCBI taxonomy): Eukaryota > Metazoa > Mollusca > Gastropoda > Neomphalida > Peltospiridae > Gigantopelta > Gigantopelta aegis. The sequence goes on from NW_024533350.1 coordinate 43,315, forward strand.
TATAGAATATGACAAAATAGAAATAGGAATGCTCAAGTAGTAGAAAACTCATTAGAAATACATATTCCAGTGTTGAACCAGGATACTTACCTGAACGATTTACTTCATCATATTGGGGACATGGATCTTGTATTTGTGACTTAGTGTGTATCAGGAATGGGACTTTTACTTATCTAGTTTCAACTTGTTGGTCATTGTAGTCAAGCCCACTGTGCTTCTTGCGGTATTTAATGAGGAGCAACAATAGCAACAGTTTAAGCAGCATATCAAATGCCACAATAATTATAGCACTAATAGTAACTATACTACAAAAACTGTTCCATTTTAAGCTGGAGACCGAGCTAAAAATAAAATAAACATAGTCCTAAAATAATTTATCGTCAATTAAAAAATAATTTTTATTTAAATAAATGTTATTCTTTTTTTTTTAACCATTTCATTATGAAAAAAGTGGAAGGTTATTTCCCAATTGTTTCCAATGTGAAACCACAAGAAAAGGGAAAACACAATAGGAACACGGACGTACAGTAAACAATATAAATACAATCTGAACAATATAG
>NW_024533351.1:0-25001 GCF_016097555.1 Gigantopelta aegis
TACACGTGGTCTCCATCAACACTCGACGGCGTGTTAACGTACTGCACAGTATTGTGGTGTAGATGTTCATAAGTGTTCCCAGTATTGTCATTAGTATTATAACGGTTAACATTGTTATTAGCGACGGAAGGGTTAAGATTCGTATCAACGTTATTAGGATTAACATCCCTAATGATATAGTCACCATCGTCATCATCACCGGTGTTTTGTTTGCCTTTTGTTCGTTTCTTCCTGCAAAATATAAAACATTAAAGTTACAACGTCATAATCAGCATCATTACCATCATTATCATCAGCATTGTTATCATCACTGTCATTTCCAGAAGCAGTTACATCATCTCCAGTATTAAACTCATTATTATCACCATCATCAGCAGCAGCAGCATCAGTGGCAGTAGCACCAGCAGCACCAGGAGCATTAAAGTCATCACCAACAATAAGCAATTGTATAAGATACCAAACGCAGTCTAAACGTGTATGAAATATATCAACATATTTTAAAATAATATATATATATATATATATATATATATATATATATATATATATATATACATATGCTCTCAAGTTACTTCCCTGGTTATGTCCATGCAGGTTCTCCTGGGCACACACCTCAACTATTTGGATGATGTGACAGTGAGTAAATTGATAGTCGTTAGTGAGAGAAAAGGCGGTTTAGTGGCCTTACACCTCTATACTGAACCGTTAACTATCGCCCTGGATTGGTGCCGATACCGTGGTTCGAACCCCGTAAGCCGATGACCTCAAAGACACGACACAGTCAATAATTCACAGCGGAATATTTCATGTAACGTATTTACTCCACATCTAAACTGGAGGTGTGAGTTACCTTATATAAATGATAATCACAACAACCACTACGGCGACTATCAGAACTGCACCAACGGCACCACCTACAGCAGCCGCAACTACAAGAAAAAAAACAAAATTGATTTCTTAACCGACTCAAGTCTCATATGTTTCATTATTAGAAAAGAATATACGTATCCAAATAAAGGTTGCCACAAAATAATATATTGTATACTCTTCAAAAAAAGTAGGGGAAACTGAAATATTAATGTTCATATCAACTATTAGACCCAACATACGTTTTGATCACAAACATCTTAGTAAAAAACGTTTAGGTCTGTTTATCAACACACCGAAACACATTCCATAGTTTGCACGTGCATCACGCTGTTGCCTCGTACACGTGCGTGGGATGTCATTCTCGATTTTAAGGGGCGGGACGTAGCCCAGTGGTAAAACGATGGCTCGATGCGCGGTCGGTCTGGGATCGATCCCCGTCGGTGGGCCCATTGGGTTATTTCTCGTTGCAGCCAGTGCACCACGACTGGTATATCAAAGGCCTTGGTATGTACTAGCCTGTCTGTGGGATGGTGCATATAAAAGATCCCGTGCTGCTAATCGAAAAGAGCCCATGAAGTTGCGACAGCGGTTTCCCTCTCTCAATATCTGTGTGGTCCTTAACCATATGTCTGACGCAACATAACCGTAAATAAAATGTGTTGAGTGCGTCGTTAAATAAAAACATTTATTTCTTTCTCGATTTTAACAATTTCCAGGAAGGTCGATTAATCACTGTGGAACATTATTTCTGTCAATCTTTTTCATTTTTTATTGTTTGCATTTACGATTTACTGATAACAAAACGTCAACTTTCAAATTGCACTTCTGATCCCAATCGTTTTTCACGATCTTTGGTGGTCATAAAACCTACTGTAATACTGAACTACCGGTTTTAATGTTTGCCCAATTAATTCATTATTATCATATAACCATTCCCCACAGCTAATATACCTTACAATTTTGGCCATTGTAAATTCTTATTAAGGGTTCCCCTACCTTTTTCAAGAGTATATTTAAAAGTACATATTATTTAATAAATAATAATAATAAAGAACATTTTAACAACAAACCAGCTTCGGTGGCGTCGTGGCAGGCCATCGGTCTACAGGCTGGTAGGTACTGGGTTCGGATCCCAGTCGAGGCATGGGATTTTTAATCCAGATACCGACTCCAAACCCTGAGTGAGTGATCCATAACTGGTTCAACAAAGGCCATGGTTTGTGCTATCCTGCTTGTGGGAAGCGCAAATAAAAGATCCTTTGCTGCTAATCGGAAGAGTAGCCCATGTAGTGGCGACAGCGGGTTTCCTCTCAAAATCTGTGTGGTCCTTAACCATATGTCTGACGCCATATAACCGTAAATAAAATGTGTTGAGTGCGTCGTTAATTAAAACATTTCTTTCTTTCTTTTTTAACAACAAAAACAACTATATTATTATTATTGTTGTTGTTGTTGTTGTTGTTGTTGCTGGATTTGGCTTTTTGTGATGATTTACCTTTGAATCTTGTTGGTTATGTAGACTATCGGACTATTTAGTACATGGGAAAGCTTCTGGGTCTGTGTGTATGTTCGTCTTCTCTACAGGAACTGTCGTATCTGATATTTCGGACTTAACCGGCTCTGTTAATGGAGAACTTGTATCTACTTTCTCTGACTTGGTTGATTCTGTTCGTGATAAACTCAGTGTTGTGGATCTCAGTGAGGTGGTTGTATCATAGGGCTGGGTTGAGCTCGACATCGACCTACCGTCTGGCGAATGACAGTGAACAGTCAACGAACCTACAGACGTGATAAATAAAATGATGATACGGCAACAAATAGCAAGACATGATCGTGCCGAATTTACAAAGCCTGTTTTACACGCGTTTAACTACAAACATTTACAATGCTTAAACACCTGTCTATGTCTCACACGCGTGTATCTATTTACATTTACAATGCTTAAACACCTGTCTATGTCTCACACGCGTGTGCCTATATACATTTACAATGCTTAAACACCTGTCTATGTCTCACACGCGTGTACCTATATACATTTACAAAGCTTAAACACCTGCGTATAAGAAACACAGGCTTCGTAAATTCGGTCTTAACCAGTTTAGTAAGCCGTGATGGAACTTTATCAAACAGACACACATATAGTTCATTACAAGATTAAATTCACAATATAAATACAAGCCATATAAATAGTTTGACACCCAGTAGCCGATATATCTTTCGTGCTGGGGTGTCGTTAAACATTAATTCATTCATTCATTCCATATAAATAATAAAATTGTAATGGCCCACTCTATACTGAGTTATGATGAGTTAGATGAGTATCTAAAAGACAATCCAAGAAGACAACCCAATATAGTACAGTTAATATATATATATATTCTTCAAAAAAGACACCCTAGTTTGCACGTGCATCACGCAGTTGCCCCGTACACATGCGTGGGGTGTCACTCTCGATTTTGACAATTTCCAGGAAGGTCCATCAGTCACTGCGGAACGTTATTTCTGTCGTTCTTTTTCATTCTGTCGATCATACAGTTGTTATTGTTTTGTTTTTAGTAAAAAAAAAATTTGAATTTGCGATTTACTGATTAAAAAAAACCCGTCAGCTTTCAAATTTCAAATTACAAAACGAGCTTTCGTTCGTCAGATACCAAAACTGCTCATTCGTTTCATAAAAATAGTATGACAGGCAAGCTAGTTTAGTATTTTATTTATTATAAACCATCTGCGAACAAGCTGAAACGAAGAAGTAAGCAGATACTTAAACGTACTACACGTTATTTTTCTACGAACTGGGTCAGCAAGTGACCTACGTCACACGTCACAATAAGCAACGAGACATCAGCAATGTACTGTTTAGATTGTGGTGCGAAACTAGCATTAATTGTCAGTTAATGATGTGTTTAATTTCACAATAATGACTGTATTGTTGATCGGACCAGCAAAGATTGAGCTGAGTGAATGGGATTGGCTAGATGTGACGTTGACAGTTTGTACACAGGGCCGTAAAACGTGTAGCAGTTTGACAACAAACACTTGACACAACATCTTTTTGGCTTCGTACACAATAGGCACAAATACAACAGCTTGTCTTATAGCAATTTCAGTTCATGACCATATTTCGTAATGGTACACTTTTAAATTACACTACTTTGTGCAAATGCGGTTAGACGTTAATAATCACTGAGCAAAACATTTTCAGCAGCAATTTTGCACTCAATGTTTTCTAGCGGTCATAAAAAGGACGCGTCGTGCACCCAGTTTATTTTATTGCAGGCAGATGCAAACCGACGTCATTCGAATACTGACGTTATTCAAATAAAAAAAAACTACCGCGCCAGTCTGCGCGTGCCAATATTACACTAGTTAATTATGGAGTAATATCTTACACTGTTGTATAATAAAGTTAAAATATCATACATGATTCCCTAGTACTGTATATAAAGGAGATCTTCGATAATCAAGAATGCTGTCAGGCTTGTGTTTGTGAACTGAATATTTGCCAAATAAACTCAAACGTATAGTACACCTATAGTCATTTCTTTTACACTGGTTGCTAAGACAAAAACAAAATAAATAAAAATAACTACAAGAATACAAAAGAAAAACAAACACAAAATAAAACAATGCGAATCATACACGTACATGTATTTATTTATATTTGCACAAGATTTCACAGGTGTGATTTTATTTAGGAAATCTGTAGAACTCTTAATAGTATAAATGTGAACGACAAAACCGTATACAATAACCTAACTTCGTATCTGTGCACAAAACAGAGCCAAACTGACAATGTTTGACAAGATCGTGACTGTACTCATGAATCATTGTCATGAGCTTTGTCTGTAGCCAATGTAAACTGCCACACCTCAGAATGACACACGCTTCAAGCTAAACACGATTAAAAACATTGTTTATTTTTTTCGGGGATGCATATGCACAGTGGTTATAGAAAAATGGATTAAATCTCATTGTCAGTTTTATATTAGCAGTTTTTAAAAAAATCCAACTATATCTTCCTTTATTCCAAAATCGTCCTACTAATGGCTGAGAGAGAGAGAGAGAGAGAGAGAGAGAGAGAGAGAGAGAGAGAGAGAGAGAGAGAGAGAGAGAGAGAGAGAGAGAGCAGATGCGCTGATTTCTAGCAGTTTGCCTGGTGAATGTGTGTGTGTATGTATGTATGTATGTATGTATGTGTGCGTGGGTGCAGATTTGTGTTTGATGATATCCATTGTGTCGCACAATAAATCTACTGATGGCTAGCTCTGCTAAACCACCATGGATGTACATGAAAGGACTGCAACAGTAATTGAAGGGTCATGAAATACGTCAATGAATTAAAACAAAACGTCTTTACCTTGACCATCCGTAATGTTTAACTTGATGCAGTACGTAATAGTCTCGTGCCCAGCTATCGTCGTCAGTTTAATTAACAATCCTGTATTGTGAAGATTCCGCTGATACGTTGGAACAGTTGTATGAGGTTTACAATTATAAATAACTGGCCCTTGTGATGGTATATGTAATGTTGATGTACAGTTTTGGTCTGGAAGTGTAACAGGGTTTATACGAATCTGAAGGAACTGTCTAGTCTTAATTGAACACGTGCATGTGACATATCTGTTGGCAGGTACGAACGCGTCAAGAAATAGTCCTTGAACACCAATGGCAAATTCATTTGTACACATGTGGACCACTAAAATGAATAATAATAATAATAATAATAATAATAATAACAACAACAATGTGTAGGTGTGTATATATGTGCATCTTTGCCTACGTCTGCATGCTTGGGTTTTTTTTTATGTTTTGAATTATATAATGAAATCACTTCAAATTCGTATACATACGTAGCTTATACAAACCATACATAAATAATAATAATAACGATAATGATGATGATGATGATGATGATAATAATAATAATAATAATAATAATAATAATAATAATAATAATAATAATAATAATAATAATAATAATAATAACAAGCATTCTGAAAGTATTGCTAAAGCAATACATGTCCCCTACCGGGATTAAAAGATTTTCGTACATATATCTCCTAAATTCAGAAACCGTAACTCTATGAAAAGTGGGTACATCGCCATGAAAGATAAACTTGATCTGTAACAGCACATGCTAAAACTCCATGCAAACGTTTATCTCAATATCTTCAGGCATTGCAATTTTTTTTTTTTTTTTTTTTTTTTTTTAAATCCGGAAATAAATATTCATATCTCATAAGTGCATAGAGTTGTGAAACATGGATAAACTCAAACTTGATCTGTAACAGAACATAATAAAGCTATTCTAAAACATTCAGCTCTGTAATCTTAAGGCATTGCAATTTCTTTTTCTGGAAAACAAATTCCGTGGCTCCTAAATTCAAGGGCTATAACTCTGATGAAAACTGGTAAATCGCCATGAAAGTCAAATCGATCTGTCACAATACATGCTATAGCTGTACAACGAAATTCGGCTCAATATCTCAAAGCGTTGTCAAAAATATCCCGAAAACTATATGTGGGACAGACAGGCACACTGACAGACAGAAGGACGGAGATGAGGCCTATAGTCTCCTACGGTTGGACCGCTAGTTGTTAACAATAATCCTATGTTTGACGTTAAATATCATTAATGAATCGTTTTCAAGTTCGCTGATAGCAAATATTTGACATATTAATCACTAATACACACACTGTAGGAAACGAAAAACCTCGTCAGCAACTACATAATTAACCAGAACATTATTGAATGGGGGTGCTGTCGGCTGTTTTCCTGTAGTGTGTGTATTAATGGTTAATATGTGAAATATGTGTTAATAGTATTTAGCGTCAAACGTAGGATTATTGTTATATTAGAGCGGGGATATTTGCCTACCCAGTGGTAGGCAGCAATTCCGTGTTTTCGCTATATAGTTATATCTGGCCGCAGAGATCGATCATAACCGTCCAAATGTCCGTCCAGCTCTCGAACAGCAGAGTATTCGGATTACACAGCTTGATGAGATGTTGCCACACTGTACAGATCACAAGTTTGCATGTATTTGTTGTCATTTTATATGACATTCAGTCGCTAGGATATAGAATACATTTTAAATCCCAGGTGTCCTGTTTAATTCTTTATATGACATACCTGGAAAGTTACTATTTTGTGTTGATTCTATTGGACAGGCCTTGTTAGCTGAAATGACAGACGTATCCGTTATATAATGTATGGTTATCTTAAAATGAAATAGGAAATGCATTTGTATATTGTGTATGTATGCATTATTAAATAACATTTATAAGATACACGTGCAAACTATAAAAGTATGGAATTAGAAAAGAGTGTTTTGGGTTGTATTTTTCTTCTTCTTTTTTTTTAGAAGTTCATATATATATATCATATTTGTCATTCCTAATCTTGACTGAGCGTTATATAATTAAGAGATCTGTTTAAGTGGGGTTCGGTCCCAACCACTGTACAATGAGTAGCATATCAAAGGCTGTGGTATATGTTGTCCTGTCCGTGGGAAAGTGAATAGGACAGATCCTTTGCCGCTAATCGAAAAAAATGTAACGGGTTTCCTTTAAATACGGTGTCGCAGTTACCAAATATTTGATATTCAACAGCCGATTGTTAATCAATCAATGTGTTCTAGTGTTGTCGATAACCAAAACTAATTTTAACTTGTTTAACTGTTTTAGCATGCTTTTTAAACAGACACATGCCTTTTGATATAAAGCAGTTGTTCATTTTGCAATAAACAAACGGGTATACGGAAGACCCTTTGTATCTGTCTCCCGGTCTCCGTCTGTCTGTCTCTGTCTGTGTGTGTGTGTGTGTGTGTGTGTGTGTGTGTGTGCGTGTCTCTCTCTCTCTCTCTCTCTCTCTCTCTCTCTCTCCTCTCTCTCTCTCTGAGTGTCTGTCTGTAGTCATTGTCTTCTCTGTGTGTCTCTCTATTTTTGTCTGTAAATATTCTCTGTCTCCGTTTTTCTCTCCGATTGTCTGTGTGTCTTTTCCTCTGAGTGTCTGTCTATCGGGCGCTGTCTCTCTGTCGCTGAGTGTATGTCTTTCGGTCTTAGTCTTCTCCGACTCTCTCTCTCTCTCTCTCTCTCTCTCTCTCTCTCTCTCTCTCCTCTCTCTCTCTCTCTCTCTCCCTCTGTGTGTGTGTGTGTGTGTGTGTGTATGTGTGTGTGTGTGTGTGTGTGTGTCCGTCTTTCTGATTTCTTACGTTTGATATAAATGAATAAATAGATAAGCATACAGACCTTGAGAGAAATGTGTCATTAGAATAACTGTAAGCACAATTATCTGCCAAGTCATAGTCGGCTTCATGATTAACTGTTGTACAGTTTTTCTCTTTAGTCTTGGTACAAATACTGTTATCGTCGATTATATTTCATCATATCATCGGCTATTTAAAAACCACGGTTCTCTCGAATTTGCATGTCTCGGTAATTCTACATTTTGTTCTAGTCAGACACACTGAAAATAGACGAGTGTAAACATGCTAGTATATATGTGTATTGTGTCGTCAGATATCAAAACCTGAACCAGGAAGTGAATATCTAACGTGCACGTACACCTGTATACAGAAATGTAACTCTGTCGAGTAAATTGTCGAGGGTATGTATCGGCCAGTATTGAAAACCGGTTCGGTAGGTTTCTTTATGGTTTTAAATTTACCAAATATGATATGTCGTGTCTGAAATTATGCTATGCATGGAGGAGATATCTGAAGTACGTAGTGGTGAACTCATAATACCGGTGTTTGTTGACACGAGACACAATCGTGTTATTTATTAGCCACGGTATACGTTTTATATTAAGGCAATGTGGAGTAAAATATAAACCTGGTAAAAAGTTAAGCGCTTCCTGCTATTATAGTCATGAGGTTTGAATTCCTGTAAACTGTTCCGAAATGTTTGGTATAGAAATCAGAGCATGAACAATTGTTTGAAAACCTAATTCTTTGTCGATATATAATAATATAAGGAAAATATTTATGGCATTTTTAGGAGTGCTATTCGTTATATTGGTGAATATTTCATTGCGTGTATTGCTCGCACAACTGGTAAGTGACTTTAATTATGAAGCTGGAGGGTACCCTGGAGAGTTGTGGCTGGTAAATTGTGACTGAAAATGTCCGTCTTGGCTCGAATATGTTTTTTTCTGCGATTACTTATTCATAGGACTCTTTACCTTTTTGTGGGCGGAATTTAGCTCAGTCGGTTGAGTGTTATCTTGAGGTGCTTGCGTCGCAGGATCGAACCACCTCGGTGGATTAGCTAAACAAAAATTCTCGTTCCTACCAGTGCACCACAACTGGACAAAGGTCGTGGCATGTGTTTTCCTGTCTGTGGCAAAGTGCATATAAAAGATCCCTTGAAGCATGAAGAAAAAAATTAGCGGGTTTCTTCCGATGACTACGTGACAGAATTACCAAATGTTTGACATCCAATAGCCGTTGATTAATTAATCAATGTGCTCCAGTGGTGTCGTTAAACAAAACAAACTTCTGTAGGCCTACCTTTCCCCCAGATGTATATGACAGAAAGTGGGCGGGGGTAGGGAGAAGGCGAGATCGCCTGCACTGGCAGGTACAAGGGAGCACCGGTGTTGGTAGCGGGCGAGGTGGCGGTGTTTGGTGCTATGAGATTTGCAATATCGTCTTGTAGGAATTTAGGAGCCAATTCGAAAGGTAAGTTGTGAATTCCTTATGGTGATTTAACGGGTAATATGGAGAGGTTCGCCGAAAGAAAAAGTTGAGCTAATTTGTTTTTGTCACCGGCTTCGGTGGTATCGTGGTTAAGCCATCGGACGTAAGGCTGGTAGGTACTGGATTCGCACCCAAAGCGAGTTTTAACGACTCAATGGGTAGGTGTAAGACAACTATACCCTCTTCTCTCTCACTAACCAGTAACAACCAACCACTGTCCAGGAGAGACAGCCCAGATAGTTGAGGTGCGTGCCCAGGGCAGCGTGCTTGAACATTTATTGAATATAAGCATGGAAATAAGTTGAAATAAATAACGACTCAATGGGTAGGTGTAAGACCACTACACCCTCTTCTAACCCAATAACCACTAACACACTGTTCTGGACAGACAGCCCAGATAGTTGAGGTGTGTGTCCAGGACAGCGTGCTTGAACCTTCAAGGGACATTCCTGAGTTTGCTGCATTGTAAGATGTTTCCGACTAATCAACTATTTCTACGATTAAACTTACATATTAAATATATTTTCTTGTTTACAATATCAGTGTCTGTATATTCAATGTGTTTCTGGTCGTTTTAATAGTAATAAGAAGCTCAAACTGGATTTGGTCTTCAAATAATTACGAAAAAAAATATTTTAGGAAATTAAATGAAATTTAACCTAGTACAAATATTAGAACAATCAGACACACGTTTTATATACAGCCTCTAATACTGTATGCAGAAAAATATATTTGATATCTAATTACAATCGTTAAAAAGTCTCTTTTAGTCGATAACATCTTAAAAATTACAGCAAACTCAGGAATGTCCCTTTAATTGGATATAAGCACGGAAATGAGTTGAAATGAAATGAAAATGGTTTTGGCTTCATTTTATCTAATGAGCAGCTCGTTGCTGGAACCCACATCTCTCTTCTCTAGCATTCTATAATAGGCGTCCATTTCAATAACTCAAACACGTTATTTGAGCACCATTTTGTTCAGCATTACCACACGGATCACGTTTTTAGTAATATATTAAACAACTGAATTTCTGAGGATTTGGTGTCCTTTGTAAACTTTATTCTTCGTGTATAAGCATTAATAATTATGCATTTATAAATGAGACACATGTAATGAAATAAAACTAATCTGAATAAAAAGTAATTAAAAGTAAAAACAAACAAAACAAACAAACACACGAACATACATACCCGGCGCGGATCCAGGATTTTGTATAGCGTGAGCCCAAAACTCGTTGTAGGTTTTGAAAATAGAATTTAAAGGTCCTTGACAGGTGGACGGGATGACTACATTTGTTGTGTATTCTGTAATATATATTATTTCACCAAAAATAGGGGGGGGGGGGCGGGCCCCTTGGATGCGCTCCTGTATACACGCACATATATCACAAAGAAAGACGCGTGCACGCACATACACTACCACAAGACCTGGTAACAACTACAAAAGACGAACAACAACAACAAACCTCCAAAACATCAACAGTAACAACAAAGAAACACGAATTTAAAGTGGTGAACTGAATTTACCAACCCCCCCCCCACACACACACACACGCACAGAGAGAGACAGATACACAGAAACACACACACACACACACACACACACACACACACACACACACAGATAAACACACACACATACACACACGTTTTACCATTTTAAGGTTACTTAAAATATTAACCTGGTCAGGTACAATTATAAAAATCGAAATATGTACAAATGGGTTAGTAATATTATTTTTATTATTAGTATTATTATCATTATCATTATCATGTCATTAAATATAAGTCAATTAAAAACATAAAACAATTTTAGGACAAACAATGAAAGAAACAACGGACCATTACGTTTGTTATTAAGCAAAATATGTTTTAGATAAACCAGTTTATGTGAATACGAGTTCCATACAGTTAAAGTTTGTTTTGTTTAACGACACCACTAGAGCACATTGGTTTATTAATCATCGGCTATTGGATGTCAAACATTTTGTCATTTTGACATATAGTTTTAGAGAGGAAACCCGCTACAATTTTCCGTTTGTAGCAAGGGATCTTTTATATGCACCATCTCAAAGACAGGATAGCGCATACTACGACCATTGATATACCAGTCGTGGTGCACTGGTTGGAATGAGAAATAGCCAAATGGGTCCACCGACGAGTATCGATCCTATACCGACCGCAGATCAAGCGAGCGATTTACCACTGGGCTACATCCCGCCTCAGTTCCAAACAGAAACATGTACACGGATCTCACCGATCATCAGGAAGGCTACACATAGAACTTGTAAAGCTAGCCTTAATATTATACTAGTTACAAGAAGATAAGGGCCACATGGACACTGCATCTGAGGTGGGGATGATCTGTGTCAGAACGATACTTGTCTCATTGGATATGCTATCGTTCAGCCACAGCAGTGCTCAGCCACAGTCCAGAATGCTCAGTTTATGTCTTGATGGCATGGATATCCAAAGCCAGATTGCAAAGGAATTTATACCCTTCGAAACTAATCAAACATGAAACGTGTTAACATAAATATGGAATTCCACGTACATCATGCCGTTTTCAGGCAGGTTATGACCTGAATAGTCAGCAGAAAATGTTTCGAAACGTCAAACAGTCCTGGATGTTTTACGCATTTGCCACACGCTTTCTTCCGACAAAATAAACATAAAAAAACAAAACAAGCTGTGAGTAAAAGGCTCGTGTAAATGCAATCTGAAATGCTTTTCCACGTCTGCAACCTAACTGTCCTTACCTATCACCGCCCCTGAATTTGTTTTATTATTTATTTATTTTTTAAATAAGGACAAATTTGATATTGTCTCTTAACTTGTTGTGACTAGAATAATATTGACCTTGGAATGATGGAGGTTGGACGATGAGATTGTTAGAAGATCACAGAACAGTTATATAATTGCATCAAACCTGTGACAAACAAAAGGGTGGGGAGAAGGTGGTGTGATACATATGTGAAATATAATGGCACAAAAGGCCCATTATGAACACGAAATAATGGAAACGGTGAGTCAGACACAGTGCTTAGAAAATGTCTGTTTAAGTGTACTGACATAGGCTAATAGTACCCACTGTGTCCCTACCCATTTCCCTATCCAACGATCTACACAGAACTATTTAACACACTTTAGAATACAGAACACGATCCTCCTCTGTTGCAACCGAGTCTGTATTTTCATCCCCTCCTGTGGCACCCTTTGGTTCGTCTTGGTTTTCGTCAAACTCCACCTCAGTATAAATGAGTCCAGGTGAACCTTTAGGGATGTTCGGCTTATTCCCAGACTTCTTCGGTTTCCGAACTTCAGTGTAGACATCACCAGTTACCTCAGACTCGGGACCTTGACCTTTAGATTCAGAACCCATCCCGCCTGACTTCTTCTTTTTGTTTACCACGGCGTACAGTTCACTAGACAGTTTAGCTTTCAAAGGTTGTTTCCCCTTTTTAGTTTTGTCAACCACAGCATAGAGCTCATTGACGTGCATAACTGGCATGGCGGCTTCATTCGTGGATTTGGCCGGTTTCTTGTTTTTGTTAACCTCAGCGTACATGTCTGACACGTCATCGTGGTCAGGTTGTGGATGGAAGTCACCATGGTTACTTGTGCTAGGTGGCTTTGGCTTTAGGGCGACCTGCGGTTTGTAGGTAACACCGCCAGCTTCATCATCAATAGACGCATAGTCGTCTGATGGTGAGCGAATCGTCTGGCTGCCAGTCTGGGTTTGGTCTGCTGAAACTCCTGGATGTTTCCCAGATGACTTGGTGTTCTTGTATTTGTACGGATCCGAGTCCATGTTACAGTAACCTCCATCGTTGTCTGAATTAGGATCGTGTTTGCTGCGTCTCTTCCTTAATCACAGACAACATATTTGTCAATGTTCTAAAGGTTTATTAATACAGTAAGTTTCATTTTGTGTAAAACAATGTATAATTAACCTTTACCATTTTAACTGCTAACAACATATTCGCTGCTGTAAAATGAGAGAGAGAGAGAGAGAGAGAGAGAGAGAGAGAGAGAGAGAGAGAGAGAGAGAGAGAGAGAGAGAGAGGGAGTACGAATGAACGTATGTTATGCAAAGTGGGTGCAGCAGCATATTTTAATATTCTATAGCATAGAAACATTTTTGGCAACAAAAAACACAAAAAAAAACACGTTATAATATATATATATTTTTACCTTTTAACAAACACGACAATGATCAAGACTACCACGACAATGAGCACCACAGCGCCGACTCCTCCCGCTACAGCTGCAACTAAATACGAAACACACATGATAATATTTATACATTGATAATTGCAGTCGTTTCAATCATAACGCGTGGCAACCACCATTCTGGATGGGGTTTTTTGTTTGTTTTTTTGTTTATAGTTTTTTTTGTCAATAATTCCAATTTGGGTTGACCAAAAACACAAAGGAAAACTGATATGGAAATAACAAAAATGTTCGATCTCTATTAGCTATTTATAAAAACAGTGGTCAAGATATATATCAAAACTTGCCGGGAACAATAGTACATCAATGCTAAACTGTTCACAACTATTGAGCAAATATGGAACAAACGCGTATCCGACGTTTGAAAATACATCAAACATGCCGTAACAAGTTAACAAAGCCACTTGGCATCCTTGATCTCGTCACGAGCCGACAGTGTCACAAACCGACTCATTCAGTTAAAGGATTAATTTCAAATAATCAAGACTTTCGTTTTTATGGTATTTTGGAAAGGTCCAGGGCAGAAGTAAGTACCAATTACAAATGGCTTTAACTAGGGAACGATTACATTGATCCAGACATGTTCATTAATATATTTGATAATGTTTTAAAAAAAAAAAAAAAAATATTATCATGTATGTATACATGCACAATTTATGTGTTGTTTTTAATAATAATTGCAATGCATTAACTATCTAAATGCTATTCAGCCTTCAATTATAATTATTGATCAGTATTTTTTCTTACGTCATTAGGACAATGACGAAAACTCAATACAAATGCGCTACAGCGATAAATTCGATATAACGACAACGTAACCCAGATATGTATGTACATGTTTGTGTGGGTGTTTGAAATTAGGTTACTCAACTGTTGTTAGTTTTGTTTTTACTTTTATCGTCTTGTTTTTGTTTTTGAGGGGTGTGGGAGTGGGACATATACCAAATAGCTTAATAAAAAACATAATCGATGAGTTTAGTATGAAAACACAAAGTAAAACGCCATAACTCTAAAATTCGCTATGGGTGAGTAGTGCTGGGTTTTTTCATGGACACGTGTAATACGTTTGTTCTTTATTTAACCTCGCGCTATGTTTTTCACTTTGCTATTCTTATTTTTATTTTATTTTTATTTTATGCTGTTGTTGATGGATTTGTTTTCGGGGTATCTTATTGTTTCTTGTACTTTCATTTTGTTTGTTTGTTTGTTTTTTGTTACATTTGTTTCGCTTCATTTTGTTTATTTATTTATTTATTTATTTATTATGTTTTTAAACATTTTTTTCTGTCCCTCGTTTACATAACACACAACGTATGCTGAGAACAAAAAATCAGCCGTGGACAACACCAGTATATGACAATTATTAGAATTCAAGTAAATTTTCATACAAATAATTATATATATAAACTATATCGTTTCGCTTTATTTTCTTTATGTCTGTAATTTTGTCTACGTGTTATTGTTTCCATAGCCTTTAACGTTGTTTTTTTTATCTGCTTTCTTTGTTTATTTTCTATTTCTCGTTGTTTCGAAAATATGAGAAACCAGTACCTGGAAAAGCTCCTTGACTTAATGGTAAATTCGTTTTCGGCGTGAGAATTGTCAAAACCTTTGTCGTTGATTCTGATGATTGTGTCAGTATCAAACTCGATGCTTTTGTCGATTGTGTCGACATCGAACTCGATGCTTTTGCCGATTGTGTCGACATCGAACTCGATGCTTTTGTCGATTGTGTCGACATCGAACTCGATGCTTTTGTTGATTGCGTCGGGACTGTGGTTGTGTCTCCTGACGAATAACACTGAAGACTCAAACTACCTATAGACATGAGATAAACACGAATCAAAAGCACATCTGCTCATTACGATGAAATTAAAACTGGTTTGGAAATGTTAAATTCATTGTTATTTAATGTTGTTGTTTAAAATATATTGAACTGTAATTGTACCAGATTTTATTACTGGGTCATTTATACTTACTTGATGCACATAATAAGTAAGTTTCTTAATCTGATATTTACTTATTATCTCCAGACTAACTGTTAATGGAGGTTAAGTTCTAAAACCATGTTCTTATGACAACACTAATTAGAAATATATTTTACTAGAAAGATGCGCCAGTAGCAGCTGAATATATACTTAGCCAAACAAGTTTAGCAATTTAGTAAATGTGCTTAAATGAAAGAAAACTCGTTATTTACAAAATAAAATCAGACACTCGATTTAATTGAGGCATTATTTGTCAATATAAATAACAGGAGATTTTCAATACAAAATGAAATGTGTGACTGTCACGTGATGCTTGGGGATCAATACACGAAAATCTGAAAATTGTCAGTAACGTGTCCGAACACATTGGGTTTTGACAGTGGTACAACGTCCCTCATACACTGAATGTGACCGATGTGGTGGTGGTAGCGTCATGATGTGGGAAGGAATTCATGACATCGAACAAAACAACCTCATTTTCATCATTCATGGGAATCCCAATGCTCATCATTACAGTGACGAAATCGTCACACCTGTTGTCGCTTCGTTCATGCAGCACCATCCAGGCGTTTTGTTTCAACAGTACAATGCATGTCAGCATTCAGCCAGACTAACTACTGGACTTCTTCAGAGGATCAATGTTCAGGCACTAAACTGACTTGCAAGATCGCCTGACTTGTTTCCTATTGTGTAGGTGTGGGATTTGTTAGGTCGTAGGGTGCGAGAGAACCACGCGCATATTTACAACGTCCAGAACCTTAAACATGCTTTAACTCGTGAATTGATCTCTGTCGCTATTCCAGAGATACGCCGTCTCACCAGAAGCATGACCCGACGTTGTACCATTGTCAGAATCCAATCCCCACGGTGTTCAGACACCGTACTGATAATTTTTAGATTTTTGTGTATGGACCCCAAGCACCATTCAACAACGTGGCAGTCACACAGTTTATTTTGTATTAAAAATCTCTTGTTACTTATACTGACAAATGATGCTTAATTAAATCCAGTGACTGATTTTATTTTGTAAGTTACGAATTTTCTTTTATTTAAACACATTTACCAAATTGCTAAACTGTTTTGGCTAAGTATATGGACTATATTACGACAGATTTGTCTAGTTAGACCACGGCTATTGCGGCCGTTGATTGACAGGTGTGATAATCGAGGGCGTAGCCCGAACTCTATTACACCCGCCATTCAAAGGCCGCAATAACTATTCGTCCAGGAACATTAGGGTTTAACTCGGAAATAAATAGTACATATCTGATTTGGGGGTTTTCAGAACAGATGCGGAACATCATTAATAATAACATATCAAAAGTCCGGAAGTTTCCGAGGTGTGCTAACGTCACAACAGACGTAAAGATATAATTATTGTCATGTAATCAGTTTACGCATGTAACCCATTTTCATTATCAGCCTTAACGATTTCAACCTAGTATCTGTGGTCGGATTTTTAAAATAAAGAATAAGAGAAGCTTGAGACAGTAAAATGATTACATGATTCATATAAATGAGAACAAGGAAATTAAGAATTAAGAATTTTTATTTTTATTTTATTTTAAAGGCATATTGTCACAGACCACTGACATATTTAATGGTCTAACAAAGTATTACCTGAACAAAAATAATTTGATTCGTCCCCAAATATACTTTATTCAGCCATCTTCATAACCACCATACTCCATTTATTAATGACATTTTGTAAAAATAATTGAATTATGGCAATGGTCCATCGTGGTTCAGTTAAGGTGATGTGATAGCTAGATTTGGTTTCCAACAATTAATGTAATTTTTATTTATTGTCTATTTTTAGAGAAATAAGGTACCTAAATCCGTGACGGTATGCCTTTAATGAGACTCGACTTTTAGAACGTTTTCATCGACGTCTACTCGAATGACTTAAATACTAAAGCGTTAATTGCTTTTTGATCCGTGTATACTGTGGCATTGTCAAATTCATATTATTTTAAATCCTCTACTTTATATCAAGTATCTGTACCTGTACCAGCTGTAATGTAGAAATTGATGCATTAAGATACATGTATATCCACACTGCGTGTCGCACTAGTTTGCAAAGGAATTAAGTATCCTTTATAAATTTTTCGCATATATCTGTTACATTTCCACCATTCCTTCAATTATACACCAATGTCCATTGTTGTTCAATTAGATATATGTTTAATTGTGATTCACACATTGTCTCTGGAAGTGAAACCAGACTAATTCCAATCTGAAGTGTTGTTGTTGCCTGAAGTGAACAGTTACAAGTGATGTCTGTGTTGCCAGGTACGAATCCGTCAAGAAACACTCCTTGTACACCGCTGATTGATTAATCTGTACACATGTGTTTTTGTATATATGTAACTTTTAAAACTAATCAATTAATACGACCGTACTTATTCTCCCATGTATTCGTGTCCTTATGCATCTTCATTAACTGAATATATGAAACATGCTACATCGTCCGAAATAATTGCTTGGTGTACTTAAAAAAACCGAAATCAGCTGTGTCACATCGCAAACTGTTATACAACTATCGTGCTGTGAGAATTAAATAAGCATGGTCTTGATAACATAACAGTCTTAACTCGTGAATATTCGGAATACCCTGGAGTTCCGATTGAGTTCCGAATTCCCCACTCGGAACATCTCGGCTGACATAAATTATGTATTTTATCTGCACACTATATTCGATACCATTCGTATTTAAAAAAGATAAGAAAACTGTTTATTGTTTTGTTTTTGAATGTAAAACTAAATAGTTGCCTGTTTACCATAAATGCGAAAGTCAGTTTACGTTTGATTTTTGTGAATTACTGATTGCATCATCATGTGATAAAACGAAAAAATGTTAAACGGATTAATCTAAGATAAATATATTAGTTAACATTTATTATTTAGGTGTAAGTAATACACACACACACACACACACACACACACACACACACACACATACATGCATATATGTATATGCCTTATATGTTATGACATACGTTACTTAAACATAATTTTGTATGACAAAACAACATTACGATATGTCAACCAACCCGTGGAAAGGCGGGATAAGCCCGTTCACATGTTTTTGTTGTTGTTGATTTGTTATCAGAATAAGTCTGGAAATAGCAGATCCATTCTATATAAATAAAAGTAAAAATATGGCTTGTCTCCCATCATAGATATTGTGACCCCCCTCCCCCCCCCCCCCCCCCCCACACACACACACACTCCCGTCTTCATATCATTCATACGGACTAAATAAGCGTCTAATTATGGACGTTGTCTGGTACAAATTGTCGTTTGCCAAGCTTTAATAATCACAAACGTAATTAATATTAAGAATAAGTATGTTTGTGTTGAAGCAGTGCGATGCAGTACGTTTTAAAATGCATATTTAAAGTAAGTTTTTTAACCATACCATGCACGTGCTTATATTTGAACTATTGCTAGAACGCCTGCGCGTTTTCGCGAAAAAAGAGTTTTCCATGTCTGTTAATAGACTCGAGGAAGCTCTATGACCAACGCATCCTTTAAAACGAATATTTAGGGCTACCATTCTACACTGAACAGTGGACGAATAATCTAGCTCCATTGTGTTTATTCAATATAAGTTGTACCCCTGAAACTGCACGCAGTCATTATTTATGGGTCTAATAACAGTAGAGTAATAAGTTTAGTTCGAGTATGTTGTATGATGGTTGATACTCAAGCTCAAGATGCTAAATTACATTACTACGTTAAACATCTGATGGCTGCTAATTAAACTGCGCACAGTCTACACTGTCGCATCATTAAACTTTTTTTTTTCAATCACCTAATGCATATCAAATGTCTGTACCTGTACCAGCTTTAATGTAGAAGTTGATGCAGTAAGTGATATCCACGCTGTTTGTCGCACTAGTTTGCAAAGTAATCGAGTACCCTTTCTCATCAATATTTCTCCCTAACGTTGTTATATTCCCACTATTTCTGCAATTATATGTCAATGTCCATTGTTGTTGAATTAGCTGTATAGTTAATTGTGATTCACACATTTTCTCAGGAATTGAAACCGGACTAATACCAATCTGAAGTGTTGTTGTTGCCTGAAGTGAGCAGTTACAGATGATGTTTGTGTTGCCAGGTACGAATCCGTCAAGAAACACTCCTTGTGCACCGCTGATTGATTCATCTGTACACATGTGTACCACTAAAATAACAACAACAACAACAACAGCAATAATAATAATAATAATAATAATAATAATAATAGCTGCACTAACAGTAGTAGTAGTAGTAGTAGTGGTGCAGGAGGTGGTTGTGGTAGTAGTAGAAGTAGTAGTCTTAGTGGTGGTAGTAATGATGGAATTGGTAGTTGTAGTAGTAGTAGTGGTGGTGGTGGTGGTGGTGGTAGTAGTAGTAGTGATGGTGGCGGTGGTGATAGTAGTGGTGGTGGTGGTGGTGGTAGCAGTAGTAGTGGTGCAGGAGGTGGTTGTGGTAGTAGTAGAAGTAGTAGTAGTGGTGGTGGTGGTGGTATTAATGGTAGTAGTAGGGGTGGTGGTGGTGGTGGTATTAGTGATGGTGGTGGTATTAATGGTTGTAGTAGTAGTAGTAGTGGTGGTGGTTGTGGTGGTGGTGGTGGTAGTAGTAGGTTTTGTTTTTTGTTTTGTTTTATTATTATTTGGGGTTTTTTAGTAAGTAATAGCAGTGTTTTAGTGGTGGTAGTAGTAATCATAGTAGTGGTGGTAGTAGTAGCAGTAGTAGTAGTCATCGTAGTCGTAGTGGTGATGGTGGTAATAATAGTTGTAATAACAGTGGTGATTGTTGCCATGGTGGAGGTAGTAGTAGTAATAGTAGTAGTAGTAGTAGTAGTAGTAATAGCAATTCTTTAATGGTTACATTTAATTAATTAACTTTCTGAATAGCGGGTAAGCTAATTAAAATCAATAGACTGAACTAAAAATATTAATTGATTAAAAGTTGTGTTTAAATTACCAGGTAGCGGCGGGCTTCAATTTAGAAGTGTATTGTCGACATTTTGGGGTGTTATTAAACTTTCTTTCATACAGACCAGTAAAGGGGTTAAACACTTTCTGTTTATCCCTAGGTCAGTTTTTAGGACAACACATTAATTCAGAACATCACTAGACGAAAGTATTAAAATGATGTGATTTTGTTGATGGCAGTTTGCCCACGCTTACGAAATTTCTTAAATTGTTTAGTAGAGCGGCATGATGGCATCCATTTTTTTTATAGGTTAGGCATTAAAAACAACAAAACGTGTGAGAACAATGAGCGTTTGCTAAGGGAATGACTCAGATACTGTTTAGATCTGGTGGAGGTAGAAGCCAGATACCACAATAGTTGCTATAAAGCGTTGAACAGATGCATTTTCGGATTAACTACAACACACCGTCCTATAGGACATGCATAACTGGTTCCAAACCCCATGCCATTGGCGACCGAGTGAAGCTGATGCAGCTGACTCCGGCTGGAGTGTACATTTCTTTGATATAAATATCGCCTGATGCGTGATGGGGACTTGTAATAACTCTTGCAAGTTAGCAATGGAGTGTTATGGAATCATCGCTCCATTACTGAAACATAATGGAGCGTTGATACAATACAGAAGTTTGTTTTGTTTAACGACACCACTAGAGCACATTGATTTATTAATCATTGGCTATTGGATGTCAAACATATGGTCATTTTGACACAGTCATAGAGAGGAAACCCGCTACATTTTACCATTAGTAGAAAGGGATCTTTTATATGCACGATCCCACAGACAGAATAGCACATACCACGGCCTTTGATATACCAGTCGTGGTGCACTGGTTGTGACCAGAAATAGCCCAATGGGCCCGCCGGCGGGGATCGATCCCAGACCGACCGCGCATCAAGCCCCTGAGGCAATATAGTGACGTCACAGGTGTATTTTAATCGAGATTAAGAACCATCTAAACTGTAATTCAATCATGAAGCAGTACACAAACTGCACGCCCAAACTCAGTAATTTCACCATTGTTGTTTGGTATTGATATAGAGTTACACTATATGCTTGGAGCATAGTGGCTTATTGAATTTCCCTCATTTTGTTTGCCCATCACCTACAATAAGTACAGCATTTCAATCAGTCCATTTATCAGCGAATGGCAAGGGTTTAGATTTTTAACCTTACTTACAATAAGGGCACAGCCACTTTACCCTATCACTGCCTTGTCAAAACTAAAGTTCAACCCAAATTCACAATCCCACCTATTTATGAAACTTGTGCAGTCACAATTACTGGCAAGATAAAACGTGGTTTTCCCCTTCGTTTTCTTATTTCGTTTTTACGTTTCGTTGGTATATATATATATATATATATATATATATATATATATATATATATATATATACATATACATATAGATATATGTGTGTGTGTGTGTGTGTGTGTGTGTGTGTGTGTATGTATTTTGTTTTTGCAAATTAGATGTAAATTAATGGAGGTCACGGCACTCCGTGTATTGACATTTAAACAAACGTACTACGGTGACACTCCATAATTGACATTCATAGTCATCAAACAAAAATAGTTCAATAGCAACTTTACACTGAACGCTGTCCAGTGTTCAGAAAACAAAAACCTTTAAGCACTAGTTTATTTTTATATAAGGATATCCGAAATGAGTTTGACGTCATTTGACCTAACGACAAAAACACGAATACGATATTTACGGAAACACTATTCTACATTTTTCAGCTACAATACGTGAAACAAAATAGATTGCAATCAATTAACGTAAAAAATCTACAATGTGGACGTAAAACAAATCCATTCTAGTAAATAAAAGGTATCGTACCGCGCATGTACGGCTCGTTATATTTCATTTTTAAGGCTACTACATGAAAAAAAAGAGTTTCTTAACTATGCACAGTTGACGAACACTTTATTTAATGTTTTTTAAAGGAGAAATTCAATTTGTCAAGCGTTCTGGTCCGGTCCGCGTTTTACCAACACCCATCGCCAACACTTGATAGGCATTACGTTCATACCAGTGAATAGTTTGTAAAATATAATTTTATTTATAAATTGATTCTTAATTAACACAATTTATACACTAAAACTTATTTACAAATGTTATCAATGGATTATGAATACTATTCACTACAGTAGAAACACAAAACTGTAGCATACCTTTTGCAGATCGAATGTAATAATTGAAAACAAATTCTAACAACAGAGGTGTTAAAAATCATAAAAAAATAATGTTTTGGCCTTGTTGGTTTTGCACGTGTGAGGTCATGTGACACGCACCGAATGTTAACTCATCTTTCTCCATTTTAAGTCATGTGGACCCGATATCGGTAATTTTAAGGAATAGACAAAAAACGACTTAGTAAAATTAATGGTTTTAGGGGTTTGTAAAGTTTTGTATTTAGATACTTACTTGTTTGAACTTTAATGTCAATGAAAATGTTCTAGAACTGTGATGAAAAACCTCACAAATGAATGACAAGCAGACGACAAGAAATCTGATGTTAAATGCGCGAACTGTCCACGAGAAAACAAAGTGAACGGAGTTAGAAGCATAACGCAGTTAGGGACGTTGACGATATATATATATATATATATATATATATATATATATATATATATATATATATATAATTGTGTAGTGTTCGTGCGAACTCGCATATTTGGTTTTAATATGCAAATTGATTCGACCAAAACAACAGTCAGTGTATTTGGAACTACTTCGACAGCCTTTTCGAAACTCAGAAAATACGTATATTACTCCGAAACAAACTAATTGCAGTTAAACGCATCGCATATGATTGATTTTAGAGATATTTTCCTGGTGAATGTAACAAATATAAATGAAAACGAAACCCCACAAAACCCCCAAAACAACAACAACAACTACTACTACTATAAACAAAACAACAACTACTACTACTACTACAATCAAAACAACAACAACAACTACTACTACTACAAACAAAACAACAACTACTACTACTACTACAAACAAAACAACAACAACAACTACTACTACTACAAACAAAACAACAACAGTAAATAGCTAAAAACCAGAAAGTTACATTCAGTAATCGTAGTGGAGAATAATAATATTCAGGTGTATTAGCTTTGCATATTAAAATTAGAACGATCGTTTCTTTTAGGTTTTATCGTTTTTTAACATTTATCAACATTTAATGTGAAATCACTTCACACTAGTATACATATTTAACTTCACACATATATATATATATATATCTAAAGCCGTACATAAATCCTAAACCCCCCCCCCCACCCCCCAAAAAACAAAAAAACCCACCCCAAACAAAACAACACAAAACAAACAAACTAAACTAAACAAACAAAAACAAAACAAAAAAGAAACAAAGAAAGAACCCGTCATGATTTGGGTTAACCACATGATCTCATATTGCATTCTAAGACTATAATTTTATAACACTGATATGAATATAATTGTGAAATCGATAGAAGAAGCCGTCTTTTCCATCCAAATTGCAGAAATATTTGTACAGCACTCAGACGTGTATTTTTCAATATTCTCCAAACACAGAACATTTTCCTGTATCGCCTCAACAGCATCAGTCGATAGAATATATTATAAAGTATTGTGTAAGATCTCGGTTGTTCTATTTTAAAATTTGTCTAACATACCTGATAAATTAGTGTGTTGTGTTGATTCCATTAGGCAGGCCTCGTTAGCTGAAATAACACAAACATAATATAATACAATACTGTTTGTTTATCTTAAAGCATAGACATTTATCGGCTTATTGTTATAACACATATTTTACATGTACGTGTTTCAAATTGCGTCTATAAGATAAATGTGTTAACTGTAAAATTATGGATTAAAACTAAAATGTGGTTGTTTTTGGTGGTATTGTGTTTCTCTTTTAAACCTCGTATTGTGTATGATATACACCAGGGGTGGATTGATAAGTATCGATGGACCAGTTTATTTATCCGACCATCAGTCTGTTTTTGTACCAGTCGTAGAAAGCACATAGGAACATACAATATAATTTAAAGATCGAACAATATAGGCCATCTCAGTATTATGAAGTTAACTTAGTGCATCCTCTTTTCACAGCTGTCAACAGAGAGGTCAAGAGAACGAGTCGAAGCCAAGAGACCAGTGTTTTCAAACCTCGGATATTTTCAGAGCTTACCAGTAAAGGTACAGTGTATTATAATA
>NW_024533352.1:0-64434 GCF_016097555.1 Gigantopelta aegis
TTTATTGTAGGTATTAGGCTAACCGAAGTGTCTAGACATCTAGTGAAGTCATGCTGTTACCATGGTATTAATTTTGTTAAATTAATTAAGGTTAGGCAGGAAATTATTACATGGATCTAGATGCTTCAGAACATTATCATATAATAATAATGTCTCAGTGGGCTTTCATGTCATGGTACAAGTTTAATGCACGTCACATAACTTACTAGAGGAAAATTGTATTTGCTAATCACCATGACTAGCAAATGGGAGTTATGCCTCAGACCTAAGATATGATAATAATGTCGATCATGGGCTGTTAAAGCTGTGAAAGACTAATTTAATAAAGGAAATTGTATTACTAGTCAACATGACACGCAGTGACTTATGTATATTTGATAGCTATTAAAGGGTCCTTCTTGGTGTAAATTCTATGATGGATGTAACTTGTACTATGCTGATGACATCACTATATTATCATTAAACACCCTATTTAAATGTATATTGACAACTAGTTTTACTTTTTCACTAAAAGCTTAAACTGTCCTAGATAATCATTTTAAACTGAGCAAGGTGTGGGTTTTCCTGCTGGAAAAATAGCCACTTACATTATTAATATATAATTACACAGCTAGGAAATTGTCTTGCCACAAATTTTAAAAGTAAATATACCAATTGTCAATTGTGTTTTGGTAATTCAATCAATTAAGAGAAATATTGCTTTCCATTTCAGACGGAAATCTCAACTTGATGGCTTTCCATTTAATTCAGCCGATCGTTGTTGGTTGTGTTGTGGAATTATATATATAATATTGATGACACTACAATATAGTAGGCTTGTTTATAATAGTAACTGATAGATAAAAATCAAATTAACTTTATTTATTGTTAGTATAGTAGGTTAGTAATAATGGACTTGCTATACATTAGATTATGTACAATCGGTTGTCAATTAAGCTATTAGTTGAGGTAGGATAACAATTAACCCAAAGTTAAGCATCTTCCTTTCATCAATCTATAAAAGTAGCATGTTGCTGCTGGGTTACCATCAGTTCTGTACTGAGTATCTCACATTTGCTCCAAAGCAAAAGTGTATATATTTGACTGTGAGTAGTATCTTCACCTTATCTCGGATGATGGAGTCTGTAAAAAAAACTCTCTCCTTCCCAATTCAAGGAAGAACAGAATGGAACTATCTTACCCAATTTCATATCTCATGATGCAAAGAAAATGAGTAAGATGGAATAATGGATGTAAATATATGTGTGTGTGTACTGTTTTTATGTTCATCTCATTAAAATATATCATTTGTTACATATATAAACTGTTTCTCTCTTTTTCTTCTGATAGATTACTTTGAGTCAGATCCCAATTTTGCAAAGCACAAAGGATCTCTAGTTGTTATAGGGTCTGGTATCAAAAGTGGGTTGGTCAGTTTACTCTGGAAGCTGTGTCACATATCAAGTGTGAGATTAAAGTCCTCTTCTGTGTTGCTGACCCGCAAAACTGAGGTCTTCATAAAGGATATGCGTCCAGATGCATGGATCTTATGTTTTCTATGCCTGATGACAAGACACGTTATGACACATATGTCCAGATGGCTGAGTCATGTCTCTTTTATGCTCGTAAGGGAACTCAATGTTGTTGCAATATTCTATGGTCATCCTGGAGTTTTTGTGATGCCATCTCACCGAGCTATCAAGATAGCCCTCAAACAAGGTATGTTGCCTTAAGCACAATAAAAAACATATAAAGTTTAATTATTAATTATTATTTCAGGTATCAAAGCATACATGCTTCCTGCTGTATTCTGCAGAAGATGTCTTTTGCTGACTTGGGAATCGATCCCTTTTTCTGGTCTACAAACCCTTGAGCTACTGACCTATTACTACGTCAACGTCAAATCCTCATGATGCTCATGTCATTATATGGCAAGTGGATGCGTTGGAGATCTTGGATTTCGAAGAAGAGGCTATCTCAATGAGAATTTCACATTCTATCAATCACTTGCAAAAGATATATGGAAACAACTATGTGATAACCCACTACATTGGTGCTCAATATCCAGTCTGCAAAGCACTTGTGGAAGAAATACCTCTAGCTAATTTTTATGAGCCTGACATAGCCAAACGAGTGACTGGAATATCTACATTCTAATTCCTCCATGGTTCTTAAGGATGTCAATCCTTCAATGGGCTATGCAAATGGGAATAATGCTAAGGAAGAGGGCTCCCCCGTTTTAAGTTTCCTTCAAAGAATTAAGAAATATGTCAAAGGAAAAAGAGATGTCAGTAGGTATGGCCTAAGTGAGATCAATGCTATTGACTCACTCTGTGAATACACTGTTCCTATGCCATATGCTCACACACCATCAGGCAATGCTGCTCGTTACCTTGGAGCTCTCAGTCAAGATGTGAAGCTTTTACGAGAACATATGGCAAATCCAGATAAACTATGGACAAATTTGGCTTGAGTGACAGAGAAAAAGAAATCATCAAGAGTGGGCACCAGTGGTCGTATTCGTATGATGATGAAAGCTGACACAGAGAGTGTTGCTGAGCAAGCTGCCATCCGTTTGGTGTGACTGATCCTCATTGCCTCCAACTATGCTGCTCAAGGACGCAAGTATGTGATGATGCTGATGGTATTGAGAAGATCCCCTCACGAATGGCTTGCCTTTCTTCAGGATACGACACAAACCACAACCTGACGACATCACAGCTGCTATTACTAAGCTTCAAATGAGCTCCTCTTATCATGTGGAGTGGAACATATTCAACTAATGTAAAAGATGTAACAATACTGGTGCAGGGAGAGAAAACCACCATCAGTTGGTAAGTTTGGGTGAATGATGTTTATATCAAAGGCATTACCTTTGCTAACAAACTCTCTCTTGAGTCTGAATCTGGTGGTAACCAATCCAATGCTCAGCTAAATTTACAGACAAAGGTGATGGAGTTTTGCCATTAGCGGCAAATACTGGGAATCTGGCTCTACTAAGCCATCTTCTGATAATCTCATGGGTCAAAGTTAAAGCCTTCACATCTGCACTGCCAACTGGGTAGGCCAGTACAAAGGAACACGTGATTCCAAGCCTGGTCCAGAGCTTGACTTAGCTCCAATGTCCAGCCTCATCTTCTACATCGAGGCTGACTACATCCTCACAGTTGGTGGAAAGTCGATAAAAGGTTTCAAGTATGATGATGCCAAAAAATGCTTTCATGGTCTGATGATAGCAATGATTCAAATGGTACTGTAGAGTTTTACACTAAGAAAGACAGCAACGATAATAATGCAGACGTTACTTTTCATTTCCAAGGGGAAGCTACTACAAGAAAGGAGACAAAAAGCCATCGAAGAATAATTACTTTGGTTCACTTGACACAAGTTACATTAATCCTTATGTAGGCCAGTTTAAGACAACCCAACAAACTGCACCAAATACTTACATTTCAGGCCCAGAAGTCTTTCTTTCAGTTGGTGACACAAAATGTCATCAATCTTAAGCTTGGAACTAAGACTATCGAAGCTCCTGTCTTTAACAATCCAATTCTCTCATGGTCCAGTGACAAAAATGACACCAATGGAGAGTTAACGCTCTAGTTGATCCTAAGAAAAAACCAACCCGGTTTGTCGCATGTACTGGAAAAAGGGGGACAAGAAACCAACAAGCAACAACTTCTTTGGGTTACCAGATGAGCAATTTCTACAGCCATGGTCTGCTTACTACAGCACACAATTTCTTGATATGGGGTGACAGCCAGAGCCTGGAGCAGCACTTCAAATCATTGGAGGAAAACTCCCGAAACAAGTTCTGCCATTTATGGCAAAGAAAACATTAAAAGCATGCAGTTTAACAACCCCATTCTTTCTTGGTCTTCCGATGATGGTAATTTTTTAATATCGAACTTACTTTTTACATTGACAAGACAACTCAAGGTCGTAAATTTTCTGCTTATTATTGGAAGAAAGGAGGATCTAAACCTTCTAAGCCCAACATGATTGGCTTGTTGATCCAAAGTTCCTTCAGTCATGGACTGGAAACGTACAACACCTCTCTTAAGGATGGTGACACATACAACCAGGAGGCCCAGCTGTACAGATTATTGGAGGTAAAACTGTCGAAGACAGTACAATTCGTATCGCGGAGATGAAATTAGAACTGGAAATACAGTTCAGGAGCTAAGAATATTGGCACTGTGAGTGGGTCTACTGATGTTAACGCACTGGAGGTGAGATGCGTTTTACATTAGTAAAGATGGATATCAATCCTTTGCTGGCAAATATTACAAGAAGGGTTCCTCACCTCCAAAGGAGGATAACTTCATTGGATCACTGAAAGCCAGTTAGTCCTGTCAACCAACAACAGGTGGTGGAAGTCCTTGGAATTCTCTAATGTAGCTTTTGCTTTAGTGATGGGATTAGTGTCCCATGTCTTTATCAAAGCTGTCACTAAGGCGATTAATGCTTTGAAAAACTACATCAAGAATCCCAGTAAGGAAAATGAGAATGAACTTAATCGTGATAGAGAAGATGCAGATGATGCCTCAGAGAGGCAGTCAGAAGCTGAAGAGAATGTTAGCGAGCAAAAATCCTGAGCTAGAAGCAACAGAACCTACACCAAGTGAGCCCACTGTTACAACCGAAACTGAAACCACTGAAACATCGGAAAACAACTGAGACAAGAGACAACAGAAACGGAGACAACAGAAACGACTGAACAACTGAAACTGAGACACAGAAACTACAGAGACAACTGAGACAACTGAAACTGAAGTGAAACTGCTGAAGTGGAAACAGCCGAGGTTGAAGTTGTTGAAGTTGAAATAATCGTTCTTTAAACTAGCATCAGAACTCTGAAGACTAGTTTTTGTAGATAGCTAATTTTTAGTTTTAGTGAACAAATATGATAACAATTTCATATACAACTATTAGCTCTTTATTAATTTTAGATTATTCCGTGTAACTACTCAATTTCATTTTATATAGATGACTAATTCTCTTAACAATTTAACAAACAGACAACGCTCTAATTTATATGTAGATATCTCTTGCTATAAAGTGTATAAAATCCATGCAAAGATTAATTTCACTAAGATAGTTAACATTCATCAATGTCAACAATAAAAACCATTTAAACAGAACCTTTTGGTGAACAACACTCTGAGCACAATTTCATAACTGCATCACTGTAATCATTAAACTATTATATATATATATAATATATAATTATATATATATATATATATATATATATATATATATATATTATATTTATAAGTATGTATATATATATATATAACTGTTCATGTATGTACTTTGAACTGATAGTGTCGACATGGACAACTCGGTACCTGATGGTTTCATGTAAAGGTTTTGGATGGTCTTGTATGGTGCTAAGAAGGTGGGCAGAGCTGATATTCTAACTTGGTATACTAGTGCCTTATTTATTCAAGCATTCTTCTTTGGGATTTAAAAAAACAAGGTTATGAACCACTGAACTTAGGCCTCAATTAATGTATGAATTGACTACACTTTCATCCCAAGAAATTGTTGTTGTTCTTTTCATTATTTTGTGTGATTGTATGATTGAGTCTGTTTTACAATTACACTATTTTTATGAACATACTATTTTTGATATATAATTTTTGATATAAGTATAGGAAATCCTTATTTTACTGTGTGCTATACTAATCCAGCCACAAAAAATAGTTATGAATTAAGTGTCTACAAGTCTGGAAGAAAATTAAATTAGTATTGGCGCTTTGATGATCAAGTCCAAATGCCACATTGGCACTTTGAACCTTTATAATATCATGTCACAAGCAATGTTAACAAGTCCACAAGCATTAACAATAGCAATGTTTGAGTTTGTGGACTTCCTACTGGGTTTAACGATGAATAATATAGATTTCTTCTGAATCTCTAAGCACTTCAGTGTAATTTTTAGAATATTAACAATGCTAAAAGGATTCTGTGATAGACCTCTCAATCATGTATTTACACAAGCAAAGGCAAACCAATTTTAATAAGGAAATCATATTAATTGTCCTCATTAATGGTGTGGTTTGTTGATTGAAACAAACATATTAGATTAGGAACCAACTGACAATAGATTTGATTAATATAATTAATTAAGGTTATTAGTTGAGGTAGGATAACAATTAACCAAGTTAAGCATCTTCCTTTCATTCAATCTATAAAAGTAGCAGGTTGCTGTCTGGTTACCATCAGTTCTGTACTGAGTATCTCACATTTGCTCCAAAGCAAAAGTTATCTATTTGACTGTGAGTAGTATCTTCACCTTATCTCGGATGATGGAGTCTGTAAAAAAACTCTCTCCTTCCCAATTCAAGGAAGAACAGAAATGGAACTATCTTACCAATTTCATATCTCGTGATGCAAAGAAAATGAGTAAGATGGAATAATGGATATAAATATTTGTCTGTATGCTGTTTTTATGTTCATTCTCATTAAAATATATCATTTGTTACATATATAAACTGTTTTCTCTTTTTCTTCTGATAGATTACTTTGAGTCAGATCCCCAATTTTGCTCAGCACAAAGGATCTCTAGTTGTTATAGGGTCTGGTATCAAAAGTGTTGGTCAGTTTACTCTAGAAGCTGTGTCACACATCAAGTGTGCAGATAAAATCCTCTTCTGTGTTGCTGACCCTGCAACTGAGGTCTTCATAAAGGATATGCGTCCAGATGCAATGGATCTATATGTTTTCTATGCTGATGACAAGAAACGTTATGACACATATGTCCAGATGGCTGAGTCATGTCTTTTATGCTCGTAAGGGACTCAATGTTGTTGCAATATTCTATGGTCATCCTGGAGTTTTTGTGATGCCATCTCACCGAGCTATCAAGATAGCCCTCAAACAAGGTATGTTGCCTTAAGTACAATAACAAACATATAAGTTTAATTATTAATTATTATTTTAGGTATCAAAGCATACATGCTCCCTGCTGTATCTGCAGAAGATTGTCTTTTTGCTGACTTGGGAATCGATCCCTCTTTTCCTGGTCTACAAACCCTTGAAGCTACTGACCTATTACTGCGCCAACGTCAAATCCTCACTGATGCTCATGTCATTATATGGCAAGTTGGATGCGTTGGAGATCTTGGATTTCGAAGGAAAGGCTATCTCAATGAGAATTTCCACATCCTGATCAATCACTTGCAAAAGATATATGGAAACGACTACGTGATAACCCACTACATTGGTGCTCAATATCCAGTCTGCAAAGCACTTGTAGAAGAAATACCTCTAGCTAATTTTTATGAGCCTGACATAGCCAAACGAGTGACTGGGATATCTACATTCTACATTCCTCCCATGGTTCTTAAGGATGTCAATCCTTCAATGGCTATGCAATTGGGAATAATCACTAAAGAAGAGGAGGCAAAAAAAATATGCCAAAGGAAAACGAGATGTCAGTAGGTATGGCCCTCGTGAGATCAATGCTATTGACTCACTCTGTGAATACACTGTTCCTATGCCATATGCTCACACACCATCAGGCAATGCTGCTCGTTACCTTGGAGCTCTCAGTCAAGATGTGAAGCTTCTACGAGAACATATGGCAAATCCAGATAAAACTATGGACAAATTTGGCTTGAGTGACAGAGAAAAGAAATCATCAAGAGTGGGCACAGTGGTCGTATTCGTATGATGATGAAAGCTGACACAGAGAGTGTTGCTGAGCAAGCTGCCATCCGTTTGGTGACTGATCCCCAATTTGCCTCCAACTATGCTGCTCAAGGACGCAAGTATGTCGATGATGCTGATGGTATTGAGAAGATACATGAATGGCTTGTTCTTCAGGGATACGATACAACACCTGACGACATCACAGCTGCTATTACTAAGCTTCAAATGAGCTCTCTTATCATGTGGAGTGGAACATATCCAACTAACGTAAAAGGTGTAACAATACTGGTGCAGGGAGAGAAACCACCATCAGTTGGGTAAAGTTTGGGTGAATGATGTTTATATCAAAGGCATTACCTTTGCTAACCAAACTCTCTCTTGGTCTGAGTCTGGTGGTAACCAATCCAATGCTCAGCTAAAATTTACAGACAAAGGTGATGGAGTTTTTGCCATTAGCGGCAAATACTGGGAGTCTGGCTCTACAAAGCCATCTTCTGATAATCTCATGGGTCAAAGTAAAGCCTTCACATCTGCACTAGCCAACTGGGTAGGCCAGTACAAAGGAACACTTGATTCCAAGCCTGGTCCAGAGCTTGACTTAGCTCCAATGTCCAGCTCATCTTCTACATCTGAGGCTGACTACATCCTCACAGTTGGTGGAAAGTCGATAAAAAGGTTTCAAGTATGATGATGCCAAAAAAAATGCTTTCATGGTCAGACGATAGCAATGACTCAAATGGTACTATAGAGTTTTACACTAAGAAAGTCAGCAACGATAATAATGCAGACGTTACTTTTCATTTCCAAGGAAGCTACTACAAGAAAGGAGACAAGAAGCCATCAAAGAATAACTACTTTGGTTCACTTGATACAACTTACATTAATCCTTATGTAGGCCAGTTTTAAGACAACCCAACAAACTGCACCAAATACTTACGGTTCAGGCCCAGAAGTCTTTCTTTCAGTTGGTGACAAAAATGTCATCAATCTTAAGCTTGGAACTAAGACTATCGAAGCTCCTGTCTTTAACAATCCAATTCTCTCATGGTCCAGTGACAAAATGACACCAATGGAGAGTTAACACTCTACGTTGATCCTAAGAAAATCAACCCGGGTTTTGTCGGCATGTACTGGAAAAAGGGGACAAAAAAACCAACAAGCAACAACTTCTTTGGGTTACCAGATGAGCATTTCTACAGCCATGGTCTGCTTACTACAGCACACAACTTCTTGATATGGGTGACAAACCAGAGCCTGGAGCAGCACTCCAATCATTGGAGGAACAACTCCCGAAACAAGTTCTGCCATTTATGGCACAGAAAACATTAAAAACATTCAGTTTAACAACCCATTCTTTCTTGGTCTTCCGATGATGGCAATCCTTTTAATATTGAACTTACCTTTTACATTGACAAGACAACTCAAGGTCGTAAATTTTCTGCTTATTATTGGAAGAAAGGAGGATCTAAACCTTCTAAGCCCAACATGATTGGCTTTGTCGATCCACAGTTCCTTCAGTCATGGACTGGAACGTACAACACCTCTCTTAAGGATGGGTGACACATACAAACCAGGAGCCCAGCTGTACAGATTATTGGAGGTAAAACTGTCGAAGACAGTACATTCGTATCGCAGGAGATGAAATTAAGAACTGGAAATACAGTTCAGGAGCTAAGAATATTGGCACTGTTGAGTGGTCTACTGATGTTAACGCAACTGGAGGTGAGATGCGTTTCTACATTAGTAAAGATGGATATCAATCCTTTGCTGGTAAGTATTACAAGAAGGGTTCTTCACCTCCCACAGAGGACAATTTCATTGGATCACTAAAGCCAGTTAGTCCTGTCAACCCAACACCAGGTGGTGGAAGTCCTTGGACATTCACTAATGTTGCCTTTGCTTTAGTGATGGGATTAGTTGGTCATGTTTTTATTCAGGCAGTTACTAAGGCAATTAATGCTTTGAAAAACTACATCAAGAATCCCAATAAGGAAAATGAGGATCAACTCAATCGTGATAGAGAAGATGCAGATGATGCCTCAGAGAGGCAATCACAAGCTGAAGAGAATGCCGGTGAGCAAAATCCTGAGCTAGAGCCAACCGAACCTACACCTAGTGAGCCCACTGTTACAACTGAAACTGAAACCACTGAAACATCGGAAACAACTGAGACAGAGACAACAGAAACGGAGACAACACAAACGACTGAAACAACTGAAACTGAGATCACAGAAACTACAGAGACAACTGAGACAACTGAAACTGAAACTGAAGTTGAAACGACCGAAGTAGAAACAACTGAAGTTGAAGCAGTTGATGTTGTCGCAGCTTGAACAGCTATTTTAGAATTAATTATAGACTGATTTAGTAGTTTCTCAAATAATTAATTATTAGTGAGCATTTTGTAGCCATTTTCATAATGATTGAAATAGTTCTATTAGCATTGTCAGTATAATTTGAGAAATTCATGATTTTTTCAACAGCTAACTAAATTTTCCAATTAATTGCAGACATCAGATAAATATTTTCTCTATTCATCTCACAATAGCCAACAATTGTAGGATTATATCTAAAATGTACCTTATTGAGATAGTTTCTTTCCCATTATTGAGGTCACCAAGAGTACACTTTATTACTTGAAACATAAAACGTATAATATAAAATATCCAATTCTACTGTGCAGTTTTTCAAAAATATTCCAATTCTATTTTCTATCCTTTGATGGAATATTTAACAACTCAAAATCCTATAGCCCCGCCCTAACCGGAAACATGTCGCTTAGCTCCATTCTTAACGCTCGCTTTGCTTCATTGAGCTCAATACAATGAAGTGCGAGCACCGCAAGCTGTCTCTTAGAATGGAGCAAAACGACATGTTTCCAGTTAGGGTGGGAAGTATAGGATTTTAGCTGTTAAATATTCCGTCGAAGAATAGAAAATAGAATTGGAATTGGAATATTCTTGGAAAACTTCAAATTAGTATATGAAATTACGAAGTAGAATGGATGGCTATGTACAGTTAATTATACTTTTATAATATCTATTACAATATACTTTATGTCAGTAAAGGTTATTGATTTGCTTTCAATGTTTAGGTATTTATCATTATGCTCCATTACAGAAATATCATGTACAGAGCTGATTATCTACTTTGACAATGGTCATATATAAGTCCCAGTAGTTACATACCAGAGCAAAATGGCAGCCAAGATAGAGGGTTCACTTGTTTCCAGATCACAGCGTATTGATATACCAGAAGCTTCACAAACATCAAGATCTTTTGTCCATTTTGTTAGTATGTCAGCAAGAAATAGCAGTATCACTGGCAAAACTAACAGTTGCTATGGTTGTAACTATCACATCCAATGTGCATTTTCTAAAGGAGCCCTTCTTGTTCTACTGTGGGGATTCATGACGCATGCTTTTATCCCTTTTTATATTTCATCATATTTACTTCAACTGGCTCTAGCTTACAATCACAAAGTTCCTGACAGTATCCATGGAAACCTATACAGAGCTTTGTTTATCCTGTACCCATTCGTGGGTTGGATAGCTGATGCTAAGATTTGTCGTTATAAAGCTATACAATGCAGTATATTCAGTATGTTTATTGCTTCTATATTAATGTCCATTGGATACATTGTACATGCCTTTAGTAACCAACAACAGTCCTCAGTTTAATTCATGGTCATGATAATTCTTGGTATAAGTATTGCCTTTAATTTAGTTGGATTTGCTTGTTTTGATGCTAATGTTATTCCTTTTTTAACTGACCAAACTCAAGGAGCCTCTGGAGAAATGTTAAGTGCTTTGATCCACTGGCATTTTTGGTGTAGAGCTGTAGCTGAAATTGTTAATATTTTCTTATCAGAAATTTCTTCTATACTTAAAAGTCAGTATTTCACAATGACAATACTACTGGTTCATATAATACTGATTGGAATTATTATTGTCACTATTGCCTTCTGTGAACATTGGCTGGATACTACCCCTCAAATTACCAACCCCATCAGATTGATTGTTAAAGTATTCAACTATGCAAGAAAGAACAAACACCCAAGGAATCGTAGTGCTTTGACTTACTGGGAGGAGGACTACCCTTCACGACTGAACCTTGGTAAAGGAAAATATGGTGGACCATTTTCAGAGGAGCAGGTAGATGTTAAGACTACATTAAGATTACTACCAATTTCATTCCTTTTTTGTTGGATTTGGTATTTTAATAAGTCCAATAGTATTCATAGAACATCTTCAGCTGTTGCTAATGAAATTGGTAAATTAATATCTGATCTTGAAGAGCATGAACAAAAGATGAAAGAGATTTCAAAAGAATTAGAATCATTTTCTTGTTGAACTATTTCCTTATTTGTTCATTTTAAAATTGTTATACATTAGTTTTTTTTATAATCCATGCATTATCCATTTATACACACATCTGTCCATTCTATCTACCTCTAGACAATTTTTGTCATACAGCTTGTGTTGTTCTTTTCATAGTTTTGTCATTTTGTATACTTGTCTTTAATTAAAATGCTAGTTTGTTACTTAATTTGATTATATATTGAATAGCTAAACTAATTAACTTATTCATGACCACTATAAGTGTTTAGACACACCCACTTGAAGAAATTGCTGCTAAAAGTGAGACTATTTCTCAGGTCTCACAGCATCTTACTGGTAATTGTAAGTTCTTAATAATTTGAAAATTACTTAGTTTTTGTTTCTTTGTTTCTCTGATTATAATAGTACGTTCAGATAATGACATTTGTTAGTGGTCATCAAGAACAAAATGTAAACATCCATTAAATAATGAAGGGGCTTTCCATATTTCCTTACAAGATCCTCACACTGACCCTGACTGTCTCCCTCTATCACTATATAATGATATATTACCATACTACACTATACCTATGTGGTAAGTTTGAGTGGGGCCCCATAGACAGTGATATATACTTAATATATTGTAGTATTGTACTTAGATATGTACATATACTTTCAATATCATTACATTATCTATATTTGTACTATAATAATTATAAATGTAAATTTGTTCCTTTTATCTAGTCATCTCTTTATCTAGATTATATGTCTATATACTTTGTCCATCTTATTTTCTATTTAACTGTATTACATTTCAATTTTCTCTAGTGGTGTATATGGTATTGAAGATTACTACCTTACTGATCCATTGGTTATCATACTATTACTCAGTACCCCTTTAATTAAGTTATCTAATTATCACTTACATCGTGATCTTCAATCATCATTATCACAGCATGTTAGTTAATGAGGTTTGTCCATCTATCCAACCATTCATCCATTAATCATCTATTGTCCATCTATCCAACCATTCATCCATTAATCATCTATTTGTCCATCTATCCAACCATTCATCCATTCATCATAAATTTGTCCATCTATCCAACCATTCATCCATTAATCATCTATTGTCCATCTATCCAACCATTCATCCATTAATCATCTATTTGTCCATCTATCCAACCATTCATCCATTAATCATCTATTGTCCATCTATCCAACCATTCATCCATTAATCATCTATTTGTCCATCTATCCAACCATTCATCCATTCATCATAAATTTGTCCATCTATCCAACCATTCATCCATTAATCATCTATTGTCCCATCTATCCAACCATTCATCCATTAATCATCTATTTGTCCATCTATCCAACCATTCATCCATTAATCATCTATTGTCCATCTATCCAACCATTCATCCATTAATCATCTATTTGTCCATCTATCCAACCATTCATCCATTCATCATAAATTTGTCCATCTATCCAACCATTCATCCATTAATCATCTATTGTCCATCATCCAACCATTCATCCATTCATCATAAATTTGTCCATCTATCCAACCATTCATCCATTAATCATCTATTTGTCCATCTATCCAACCATTCATCCATTAATCATCTATTTGTCCATCTATCCAACCATTCATCTATTAATCATCTATTGTCCATCTATCAACCATTCATCCATTCATCATAAATTTGTCCATCTATCCAACCATTCATCCATTAATCATCTATATGTCTATCTATCCAACCATTCATCCATCCATTTAATCCTTGTATCCTATCATTGATCCATTGATTCATTGTTCATCTACAATGAGTTATATTAATCTATTATTAATTCATTATTAATTATAATTGTTATCTCTCTATTACAGGTAAAGTCATTATCAGAGGATGGTCTATTAGTAGTTCTGTTAGTACACAGTTTACCACAATTTGAATATGGGTTAGACCCTGCTATTAAACAAATTAATGTCATGTATCATACCTAAGGTAGAGTTTTTTGTTCAATTTTGTGTAACATAATCATATCTATTTGACATATGGAGCTCTCAATGATGTTATAAATAATGTCTTTAATTGATTACAGGCAGAATTAATTCTCTCAGTATGAAACTTTTAGTCCTCCGTTAATAGGAGTACTTTAATATATTATTCAACCTCTATACTGAGGACATTTCTATACTGGGACAACATGATACAGTTAGAAGCAGAAAGAAGATTTTGTAGCATTAATGACATAAGCTGAAGAGTACAAGTCTAAATGACAAAATATCATAAATTGAATCAACATTTAGATCAAGAGAGAGATAATTTAGCTTTGGAGCTCCATCAAAAAGATGACATTATTGATATTCTACACCAGCGAGTCCAGTATTTAAAAGGCAAAGAAAGCCATCCCCACAATGAGGGATATATAGGTGATTATTCTGAATGAGATCATTTGAATGACAATGATAAACAGGGGAGTGGGTCTAATGACAGAGAGGTGGAGCTACATGTGCCATATGTATTGTCTGACTTACGTACTTGTACAAAACCTAAACCATTTAGCTGTTTTTCTATGGGATCAATGCATTACTTACCTCAAATGATAGTCAAAATTTCGACCACTCATTAGTGAAGTGTTACCCTTATCTGATGACCCCATTTTGCCAACCACCAATCACATGACTTCAACACTTAGTTTATCGTCAGATAAACTACACCTCAAATTCTCAACACATTATTTACTGTAAGAATACTGCAAAACCATTCCCACACCCTTTACAAATAGAGGGCTTCCCTCCAAGCTAGCACTGGTAGGTCTGAGTTCATACAACTAGTCGGATACACTATGATAGCTGTCTACTAGTTTCACTAATTCATAATAATATATAGTGATATATATATATTGTAACAGAAAATGACTTTGAGACCATTAAACTGACTATAATTATAGTTTGGATTTTCTGACTGAAATATAGTACCCTATATCACATATAGACATTGTATTACAAATATATTTCTTTTCAGTAACAAGTAGAATAGTTTTAAAGTACTGTTTAAGACCTAATTAATTGTTAATTAGATCAATTAAAAATCAATTAACGTTGGTCACGTGGGTGGTGGTGAAGGTGACAAATTTTTTCACGCGTTTTCTTGACTGATTGTCAAATTGAAGCGTGAGAAATATCTCTTGATAATATAAAAGGTACTCCATTTTTCATGTCTCTATCTTCTCTACGACTCGCCTCGTCGCTGGATCATCTCGTCACTTCGTTGGATCGACTCACCTCGTCGCTGGATCATCTCGTCACTTCGTTGGATCGACTCACCTCGTCGCTGGATCATCTCGTCACTTCGTTGGATCGACTCACCTCGTCGCTGGATCATCTCGTCACTTCGTTGGATCGACTCACCTCGTCGCTGGATCATCTCGTCACTTCGTTGGATCGACTCGCCTCATCGCTGGATCATCTTTTTGTTTTAGTTATGTCATCTTTTTATTTCTTTTCTTTTTTATTTTATTTTTTAATTATTTGATTGTGTAAAGATTTTTATTTTCACCCTTCGTTTCTATAGGACTCAACTTGGAAGTTCTTACTGTGATTGGCCTGATGTTCTTGACTGTTCTCTGATGTTTCTGTGATGTTTCTGATGTTCTTGACTGTTCTCTGATGTTCTCTGGATGCAAAAGATGAGTCGCTCTCCTGCTCACTCTTTCCTGTCTTCCTTCAAGCCTTCTTTCCTTTCTTTTAATTTTTTTTTAATTTTATTTTGGGCTATCTAGCCTATACACTATACACACACACTCATACAATCTCTAAAAATCATATTCCCCCTGCCGCCTGGCGGCCAAAAAAAATTTTTTTAATATCCAAGGCCGCCAGGTGGCGGGGGGAACCTCTGATCTTCTAGGGTGCGTGTGTGTGTGCTGTGTGTGTGTGTAGGTTGGTAGTCCTTTTTCACTTCCTCTGTCTCTCTTCTCTCTCTATCCATTCATTGTCACCAGTTCAGTTATGACTACTCTTTTCTTTCTTTCCCTGCAGGAGCAGCACTGTTGAAAGGTGAGCTACCTCTCCATCCATCCATCCATTCTTTAGTAATCCAGTTGTTCCAGATAACTTTCTTTTTCTTCCTCTATGCTCTCTACTTGTGGACTGACTGGAAGACTCTTATGGACGACTGGAGGACTCTTGTGGACTGACTGAAAGACTCTTGTGGACTGACTGGAGGACTCTTGAGGACTCTTCAACTATGGAGACTGTCTTATTTTAATTTTTATTTTTTTTTCTGTAATTTTTAATGCTCTTCTTTATAGTTTTTGTTTGTATATTGTTTAAAGTTCTCAATAACATTTTTTTAAATCTAAACTTTGTCAAAAGTCAATCTTCAGTTAAAATTATTTATTAATCCTCAAATCAAACATTCTCTGTTTTTTTTTAACATTGAAATTGTTTCATAAAAATTGAGTTAGTTAAGAATTGAGTTTTTTACAAAATATCTTGGTGATCTTTTTACAACTAATGTATTATACCAGTATAGATCATTTTTATTTTTGTTAGTAATTCTTTTGGAAAACTAAAATATACTTTATTAATATTAGTTTGTTATACTAATGTATTATACCAGTATAGATCATTTTTTATTTTTGTTAATAGTTCCTTTGGAAAACTAAAAAAACTTTATTAATATTAGTTTGTTATTATCATTAATGTTTTAGCAAATAGCTATACCATTAATTAATAATCTTTTTTAATAATTAATTAAAAATCTATTAATATCTTGCTGTTCTCTTTACGCGTGCAATGTAATATTTCCCGCTAAAATAGTGGTGGTCACGCGTTTGTTATTCCTTCCAAGGTGTGTGCTCGTGATATTTTCCCGCCTAACCAACGTGTGAATTCTCATTGGCTAGAGACTTTTGATCCTTTGACTGGACTCTCTCCTTCCTTTGACTGATTCTTTCTGTTTTATGTTTCTCTATACTCACTTACTTCATAGAATGTGCCAAGAACAAGAGTATTGAAAGGGAATGTCAAAAAACTTTTCATATTTATGGATGTTATGTAGCCATGATTGATCAATGGATGAACAAAGCAATGATTGGAGGTAGTATGTTAGAAACTTAAAATTTGGCTATAATTTGACTATAGTTCTCCAATCAGTTATTTCAATCAACTTATTTGTTAAATTTTTATTTATTTTTGTGTTTTATTGTTAAAATTAAAGTTTATTTATCAGTTGCAGTATATTTACATGTAATACAGCAACATATGTAAATGGTTAATGAATAATTTTATTAATGACAAATTAGAACTGAATTGAGTGCATGTAATGATATATTTCAAAATTCAGATTTTTATGAAAGCTGCCACTAGCTGATTGAAGTTCAGTTAGAGTAGTCAAGTTACCACAAATAGCAACTATGTACATGTAATAATATTAGATAATTTTGGTATGGAAACTATCCTCAATAGGTACACAAGTACATGTATATGGTAATAATGGTACGGAAGCTACCCTCAATAGGTACACATGTACATGTAATATGGTAATAATGGTATCGAAACTACCCTCAATAGGTACACATATACATGTACATGTAATATGGTAATAATGGTATGGAAGCTACCCTCAATAGGTACACTTATACATGTACATGTAATATGATAATAATGGAATGGAAGCTACCCTCAATAGGTACACAAGTACATGTACATGTAATATGGTAATAATGATACGGAAGCTACCCTCAATAGGTACACAAGTACATGTACATGTAATAGGG
Organism: Gigantopelta aegis; assembly: GCF_016097555.1. Lineage (NCBI taxonomy): Eukaryota > Metazoa > Mollusca > Gastropoda > Neomphalida > Peltospiridae > Gigantopelta > Gigantopelta aegis. Next base: position 17,748 of record NW_024533352.1, read on the forward strand.
TAATAATGGTATGGAAGCTACCCTCAATAGGTACACTTATACATGTACATGTAATATGGTAATAATGGTATCGAAACTACCCTCAATAGGTACACAAGTACATGTACATGTAATATGGTAATAATGGTATGGAAGCTACCCTCAATAGGTACACTTATACATGTACATGTAATATGGTAATAATGGTATGAAGCTACCCTCAATAAGTACACTTATACATGTACATGTAATATGGTAATAATGGTATGTCTATCTGGACATATTGTATACAAGACTATAATTATTATAATACTAATTGCTTTGTACAGTACCAATGAAATTGTTTTAAAAATTTTATACAAAAACAAGTACTGAAATAGTAATGCTGCAACTATAATGGAAATGATTAATTTCATAGAAAAATTGCCTAAAAGCTCTAGTCATAACAAAAACTAATTCTTTTTTATACAAAACAATAGCTACAATGTTCTAATCAACAGTAACATCTGTTGCACTTTCAAAACAGTTTCTACTTCAGTAGTTTCCACTTCAGTTGTTTCAGTTGTCTCTGTAGTTTCTGTAATATCGATGTCAGTCGTTTCAGTTGTTTCGGTTGTCTCTGTAGTTTCTGTAATATCGATGTCAGTCGTTTCAGTTGTTTCAGTTGTCTCTGTAGTTTCTGTAATATCGATGTCAGTCGTTTCAGTTGTTTCTGTTGTCTCGGCTTCAGTTGTTTTCAGTTTCAGTAGTTTCAGTGGTTTCTGTGGTTTCAGTTTCAGTTGAGACAGTGGGCTCATTTGGTGTAGGTTCTGTTGGCTCCAGCTCAGGATTTTGTTCATTGACATTCTCCTCAGCTTCTGCCTGCCTTTTTGAGGCATCATCTGCCTCATCTTGAGCCTTATCAAGTTCTTCCTTGTTTTCTTTACTTGGATTCTTTATATATTTATTGTAGACATCTATTAACTTCTTAACCACTACCATGAGCTTCAGTGATCCTAATCCTGCCACTAATGATGCTATTATGCTTTTTAAGGACCAAGAGTCTTCTTCATCTTGTGCTGGATCAACAGGCTTCATTGAGCCATAAAATTATCATCCTTAGGAGGCGGGGAACCCTTCTTATAATATTTACCAGCGAAAGATTGATACCCATCCTTGTCAATGTAAAAACGCATTTGACCTCCAGTTGCATTGTCTTTAGTAGACCACTCCACAGTACCAATATTTTCTTTACTTGAACTATACCTCCAGTTCTTGATTTCATCGTCGTCCAGTTGTATGGTGCTATCTTCAACGGTCTCACCTCCAACAATTGTGACAACTGGGCCCCCTGGCTTGAAGTCATCACCATCTTTAAGAGAGGTATTATACGTACCAGTCCATGACTGGAGGAACTGAGGATCAATAAACCCAATAATGTTGGGCTCGCTTGGTTTTGATTTACCTTTCAACCAGTAGTAGCCAGAAAATTTACGAGCTTGAGATTTCTTGTCAGTGTAGAAAGTCAGCTCTGCATTGAAGGGGTTGCCACCTTTAGCCATCCATGACATTACAGGGTTATTGAACTGCATGTTCTTAATCATGCCTGTGCCATAAATGACAGAACTTTTTTCAGGAGTTCTCCCTCCGATGACCTGGAGTGCTGCTCCAGGCACTGGTTCATCCTCTCTATCGAGGAGTTGCGTGCTATAATAAGCAGACCATGGTTTGTAGATACTTCCGATCTGCTTGGCCAGTAAAATTGTTGCTCTTTGGTTTTTTGTCTTTTTTTTGCCAATACATACCAACAAAACCTGCTTGATTCTTTCTTTGGTCAATATAGAAGGTTAACTCTCCATTTGTGTCATTTTTCTCACTAGACCACGAGAGAACTGGATTGTTAAAGACGGGAGCATTGATTACTTTAGCACCAAGCTTAAGATTAATGACATCGTCATTGTCAACTGAAAGAAAAACTTCAGGACCTGGACTATAAGTAACTGGTCCATTTTGTTCAATTGTCTTGAATTGACCTACATAAGGGTTAATGTAGGTTGTATCAAGTGAACCAAAATAGTTGTTTTCAGATGGTTTTGTCTCTCCCTTCTTGTAGTAGATTGCTCTGAAATGAAAAGTAACATCAGTGTTACCTTCACTGGTGTCTTTCATGGTGTAAAACTCTACATTACCACTTGAATTGTTGTCATTGGATGACCATGACAATAATTTCTTGTTATTATTGTACTTAAAACCTTTAATAGTTTCTCCACCTACACTGAGAATAAAATCAGCTTCAGTTGTTCCAGGAGACGAACTAGATAGTGGTTGCAGCACAAGTGCTGGACCTGGCCTTGAATTAAGCTTGGAATCAAGTGTGCCTTTGTACCGACCTACCCAGTTAGCTAGTGCAGATGTGAAACCTTTATTCTGACCTGTGATATTATCAGTGGATGGTTCTAAGGAATCAGTCTCCCAGTACTTGCCACTGATATAGAAAACTCCATCACCTTGGTCTGAAAATGTTAGCCTTGCATTAGATTTATTACCACCAGACTCAGACCAAGAGAGAGTTTGATTGGTAAAGGAAATCTTTCTTATGCGAACGTTACTCACCCAAACTTAGCAGTTGATGGTGGTTTTGTTCCCTCCACAATAATTTTCACACCCTTTATATTAGTTAAATATGTTCCACTCCACATGAGCAAGGAGGTTTTTTGAAGGTTGGTCTTAGCATCTTCGATATCATCAATTGTAACATCATATCCTTGACGTGCAAGCCATTTCTCGATTTTTCTCAAGACCATCTGGGTCTTCCTGATACTTCATACTTGCGTGCTTGAGCAGCATAGTTTGAAGAAAATTGTGGATCAGTCACTAAACGGATCACAACTTGTTCAGCAATGGTGTCTACATCAGCTTTCATCATCATACGAATACGACCGCTGTGCCCACTCTTGATTGCTTGCTTTTCTTTGTCATTTAAGCTAAATTTGTCCATAGTTTTATCTGGATTTGCCATATGTTCTCGTAAAAGCTTCACATCTTGACTGAGAGCTCCAAGGTAACGAGCAGCATTGCCTGATGGTGTGTGAGCATATGGCATAGGAACAGTGTATTCACAGAGTGAGTCAATAGCATTGATCTCACGAGGGCCATACCTACTGACATCTCGTTTCCTTTGGCATATTTCTTTGCCTCCTCTTCTTTAGTGATTATTCCCAATTGCATAGCCATTGAAGGATTGACATCCTTAAGAACCATGGGAGGAATGTAGAATGTAGATATTCCAGTCACTCGTTTGGCTATGTCAGGCTCATAAAAACTAGCTAGAGGTATTTCTTCCACAAGTGCTTTGCAGACTGGATATTGAGCACCAATGTAGTGGGTTATCACGTAGTCATTTCCATATATCTTTTGCAAGTGATTGATGAGAATGTGGAAATTCTCATTGAGATAGCCTTTCCTTCGAAATCCAAGATCTCCAACGCATCCAACTTGCCATATAATGACATGAGCATCAGTGAGGATTTGACGTTGACGTAGTAATAGGTCAGTAGCTTCAAGGGTTTGTAGACCAGGAAAAGAGGGATCGATTCCCAAGTCAGCAAAAAGACAATCTTCTGCAGATACAGCAGGAAGCATGTATGCTTTGATACCTGAAATAATAATTAATAATTAAACTTTATATGTTTGTTATTGTACTTAAGGCAACATACCTTGTTTGAGGGCTATCTTGATAGCTCGGTGAGAATGCATCACAAAAACTCCGGGATGACCATAGAAGATTGCAACAACATTGAGTCCCTTACGAGCATAAAAGAGACATGACTCAGCCATCTGGACATATGTGTCATAACGTTTCTTGTCATCAGCATAGAAAAACATATAGATCCATTGCATCTGGACGCATATCCTTTATGAAGACCTCAGTTGCAGGGTCAGCAACACAGAAGAGGATTTTATCTGCACACTTGATATGTGACACAGCTTCCAGTGTAAACTGACCAACACTTTTGATACCAGACCCTATAACAACTAGAGATCCTTTGTGCTGAGCAAAATTGGGATCTGACTCAAAGTAATCTAAAGATGAGACATAATTATTTGGTAAACAGAGTATTTATAATCTTACCCATTTTCTTGCATCATGAGCAATAAAATTTGTAAGGTAGTTCCACTTCTGTTCTTCCTTAAACTGGGAGGGGGAAAGTTTCTTTGCAGACTCCATCATCAAGATTGGTTTCAATGAATCTCTTCTGTTGAGAACAGAATGTGAAAATTCAATACTGAACTGATGCAAACTAAACAGCAATCTACTGCATTTTTATAGATTAAATGAAAGGAAGTTGTTTTATTTTGTTAATGGTTGTGTTCCCTCAAGTAATATATTAATTAATTATGTTAATCATTAATTAATTATGTATAAAGTCTATTGACCATTGCTTCCTAATCTAATATATCTGTTTGAAATTAACAAAAAATCTGTTAATGAGTGACAATTAATATAATTTCCTCTCTCTCAAATTTACTTGCCTATGGGAGTTATATGAATAGAAAGATTAATGGATAGCAAGATAAAGTGGATAGCTTAGTAACAATTAAATGGATTTAATTACTTTATTAATAGTTTTTATAGTGGACGTAAGTGTAAACTCAGATCTTATAGTAAAAAATAATATCAAAAGCAGTACTATTTGACTAAAGAAAATAACATGTTTGCATGATGGCAAACACTCACTTTGATCTTTCATGAGGGAGAAGCTCAGTACCCTATTCAATTATCCAGTATGAAAATCAGGACTGAGTACATGAGGAAGACCCCCCTTTATTCTCCTTTTTTGCTAAACCAGTCACATAATTGCCACAAGTACAAAAATAATTATAATTTATTATTAATAATTAATTCCTAACCACGTGGTATTATAAAAGGCGTAGTGTGTAGTCTTAGCAGCAGCTGTAGTTTGTACTACTACTACTTAAAAAAATGAACGTGGAAAAGTTTAAGCCCAAATATGGTAGTGGTATTAAGAGCCATTATGATATAATAACACTATAAATTTATATACAATATCTAGATTTTTCCACTCTGCTCTCCACACCTTTGGCCAGTGATTCCGAAGGGTCATTTCTATCCTTGCCCACATACTCTACTAAAATAGCCAGTGCAGTAAGATCAGGACAACCTTGTACACTAAGAAGAGGTTAAAGCGACAATCACTACAAAATTCAACCTTTACACCACATACAGGTACAATACATTCATATAGGTTCAGTATCTGTTTTTAATCATTAATAACTAATAATTATTGTTGTAACTAATATGTCTCCAGTGAGTCCACACACAGTCAGTTCATTTATTGGTTTTAATTCTTGATTTATAGGGTCTCATTCTCATTTTATTATAGGTTCTCATTCCTATGTGCCTGGATCTGCAGTGTTAAGCACCGTCACACCTGGCACTCCTGCATTACAATCTGCAGTAATAGTAGGTAATAGAATAGATACATCAGTCATTTTGCTATATAACATAATTATGATAATGCTCTCTGCTTTTTATAGCTCTTGTTGAAGGGCGTGGCCATGCACGAGGGAGATCGGAATGGCTAGTATTGATCTCAAGAATCCAGAGATGATACTCTCTCAGGTACTGTATGCCTAATAATGTATAGTTACACAGTTTTAAATATTTTATTGTATTGTTAATGTCTTCATTCGCATTGTATTTTGTGTTAATTTATAATTGTTTTAACAGTTTCCTGATAGTCAGACTTACATGAAAGTAATGACTAAACTTGAAGTCTTGAATCCTATTGAGGTAAGACTCATGCACATTGTGATAATGTTTTATGATATTGACAAGAGATTCATACTAGAATCTCTTTTCTTTAGATTGTAATGCCCAACACAGCTTGTGAAGGTGGTACGGCTACCAAATTGTTCTCAATGATTTCCAACTATTGTCCTCGTGTTAACTTAGCTACTGTACAAAGAAAGTACTTCAATGAAAGCAAAGGTGTGGTGGTATGGAGAAGAAGTGCTATTATTTATATCTTACTGTTCTTATAAGGTGTTCAAATGGTTCATCAGTTAGTCGTACCAGAATACAACAGTGTGGAGCTAGAAGTTGTATCCAAGTTAGCTCTTCTTAATTGTAGAGGAGTTTTTACTTTATATCTCATGTTTATATTTATATGTGTTTGTATTGTTTGTAGGTATTACTGTTTAGCTGCAGCATCAGTTTAGTTGTTAAGTTTATAAAGAACCAGTTATTATGTGATTTCTATTCCTATAGGCTTTACTTAAATATATAGAATTCATCCAAAACATTGTCTATGCTTCAAATTCTTTGAAGATAGTATTCCGTGGTAGTGAACAAACTACAATGATAGGTGAGTAATTAATAACTGGTACATTTGTTGTAACAAGAGTATAGACTGTTTTTTTATTACTATCTCTAAGAGACTACACTTCTTACTAATAGATATATCTACTAAAAAAAATTTGGAACTTATTAGCAATGTTCGTGATCCAAAATCATGTCATAGTCTATTTGGAATACTTAATTACACAAAGACACAGCAAGGAGGTCAGTTACAACATGTATTTGATCAGACTCATTTGTGCATCTTATTCTATAGCTCGATTACTGAGATCCAATATTTTACAGCCACCATGTAGTATGTTGATACACAATGTATTAATAGTATTAATAGTTTGTTCATTCGTTTACCTGTTTTCTCTTCAGGTTTGGAGACAATTAAATTACGTCAACAATGTATTCAAGGTATCAAAAAAGTATACAATGATTTATTTTTAGCTCCTCTTTAGAATTCATTGACAATGAGGTGGAGTCTATTAGTAATAAATTGTATCATTAATCATATTCCTTTTCAGGAAATGTTTTATGGACTTCAGTCAGGTATGTCCTCTAGTTCTATGTATTATTTATATTCACTATCTTTTAAAAGTATTGAAAAGATTTTTGGATGTTGATCATCTGATTTCACTGTTAGTACAATTACCTAAGAATGAGACAGTTAAAAGTGCAGAAAACAAAATAACACTGGTGATCTATTTAAAGCATTGCTTGGAACTAGTAGAGCCATTAAGAACTGCTATTAGTACAAGTCGAATCCACTGTTATCAACATTCCGTGAGGTAATCATTTTGACCAGTGCTTTGCATTAAAATTGTAATAGATATTAAATGACAAACGACTTCAAGATGTTCTTGTAAAAATACAAGAGATAATTCATGAAGACGCTCACTATCAAAAAGGTGCTTTAAACATGAGAGCTCAAAAGTGCTTTGCTGTCAAGGTAATTAGTTGTCTTATTAACTTTCAATTACATATAAGTTTTCTTTGCAGCCTAATCTAAATGGTCAGTTCATAGCTCTGATTATCTCCAGTACTAACTAATGTATTGTACAGGTTATCTTGATGTTGCAAGGCGTACATACTCTGAAACAATTGATGATATTGTTGGTATGTCTTTCTTGTTACTAATGAATGCTATAGTCTAGTGTGCTGATAGAGATGGTGTCTCAACTTGGAGAGAAAGAAGGTCTAGCAGTGAAGACAAGCTACAACAATTCCAGAGGATTTTTTATCCAAATTTATTCTGGTTCTGGGACTGATGAAAAGTACATAATACCATTAATGATATAACATAATGTAATTCCTGATAATTTGTTTTAGAGTTCAACCAGTGGCTGTAGAAGATTTGCCTCCAATATTTATCAAGGCTATAAAATCTAAGAACACAATTAGTTGTACTACTGCTGACTTGGTAGTTTTAAACAATTTGGGTATTAATTATAGTGATAACTTTATTTTAGATTAAAATGAACGGTAAGTATGTTTTGACATAAAGCTCTAGTCCAATGCTCTACAAATAGATCGCTGTAGGGAATCATTAAATGAAATCTACTTAATGACAAATGTGTATGTCCACATCAAATACACTATCTTATATCATATTTTATACCACTATTCTTTTCTAGTGTAATAAGTGAACTATTGGAAGTATTACGGACTAATATTGGTGCTTTTACAAGCTCTCTGAATGTGAGCTATGTTAGATCTTCTTCTCTCTTTGGCCCACACATGCACTGTATCAAATTATGGTATGTCCACATTCAATAGTGCATGATATAAGTAGTAAGAGAGAAGGAGTGTGAGTCTCTCTCTTACCTTGTTCATCATGCACTCCTGGCACACTATATTAACTTACAACAAAAATGAGTCCTTTTCTGATGTCTATCACTATATTCTTTGTGTCAGTTTGTCCAGAGTTTACTGATACTTTGGCAGTAAAACAAGGTTATCATCCTATACTAGAAAAAATTAAGTTTGAGCCTCCTGTTCCTAACAACACTGTTAGTAATATCAAGTGATTGCTATAATAAATTACTGTATATATTGTAGTATGCATCTGGTGAGAGCAACTTCATTATCATTACTGGTCCTAATATGGTAACTAAACTACCTCATATCAATGTGATTCTTCCTCTTTTTTGGACTCTATGTAGAGTGGAAAGTCTACATACCTGAAGCAAGTGGCTCTGCTTCAAATTTTAGCACAAATAGGCTGTTTTGTGCCAGCACGATATGCCAGTTTCCGTCTCACACATCAGATATTTTCTAGGATTGGTTCAGATAATGATATTGAAACAAAGCATCAACTTTTATGGTTGAAGTAAGCTTAAATAAATGAAGTTATTGCTAACAATGTTTCTTTCTACTTGTTTTTTTTGTTTTGTGTTCAGATGAGAGAGATTAACTACATAATTCAGGTTATTTGACCATAGTTCTGATAATAATAATGTGACAACTTATTTACAAGTGTTTATCCTTAATAGAATATAAAAGATGATTCTCTTGTTGTTGTCGATGATTAGGACGTGGTACAAGTAGTGAAGAAGGTGTAGGACTTTGTCATGCTATATGTGAACAACTTGTTGCTTCCAAAGTATTTATGACAATATAATTGCTTATATTTGAATTATGATATCTCCAGGCTTTTACTTTCTTTGCCACACACTTTCTCGAACTGACGCAATTGGAAAGTCTTTACCCTAATGTTGAAAAGTGAGCAAATAATTTATCACTTTAAACTTTTAACATCTTATTTTCTTTGCAGCTACCATTTTGAAATCAAAGTAAGATTATATGACATTTGAATGAACATCTTAATATCTTGCTCTTAGTCTTTACCTACTAGAGAAGTAATGAAACATTCCCTGGTCTAAACTTCACACACCAGCTTGTGAAAGGAGAAACAGAAGAAAGACATTATGGTAAACTACACCTTGCTCATTTCCTGATCTGTCATACCTTTATTTTAAAGGTCTTCGTCTGGCAGCTATGTCGTCTTTACCACAATCAATCATAGAAGAGGCTGGAGCCATTGCAATGGAAATACAACTTCAAAAAACTGTTAGTATAAAGTTTTATGAATTGAAGGTACTGAATTTTTTTTGTAGGCTCGTCAAAATGAGACTAGAGATGCTACTCGTTTACGTGCAGTCTTTAAACTAGGTACAAGATTGATTCAGGTTGCTCGTAATTCACAAACTTGATGAAGTATCACTACGAGTGTTTCTACAACATTTAAAGGAGGAGTATTTGCAGCAAATGTCTACTGAAATAAGTACAAATGAAGAATAGACAATAATGGCATCATAGTGTGATATCAACATAAATGTGTCATTAAGTAATGAAAGGATGTGTATGTTTTGAAGTCATTAAATAACAACAAAGTATCAAAAGTTAATATTTAAGCAAATGTCAGCTACATTCACTACTGTTTCAGTTTATGTGATATATCAATATTTTTCTTTATCCATGTCTGGAGAACTGGCAAATCATATACCTCTTCTTTACATCTCCTTGTCTCTCTTTTATTATTTTTTAAGGATGTTGCTAGCTTTATGAAGGCATTCTTTTTTGTAGTGATTATCTGTAGCTAAATCAGCTTGAAGCTCAAAGATATTGCACTGAGTGATGGTAGGAATTGTTTTAAATTTATGATTCAATACAGCTTGAGCTGAAATTTAAACATTTAACTGCGTCTTTGATGTCTTCATTTTTTGCTCTTTCAGATTTAAGTTGGCTAGTTAGGGTCATTGCTCTGGCATATAAAAAGGATGGTCATTATATCCTATCTCATTGAGCATTGCAGAGCCATTGTTTACTGACAGTAATGCTGCTTCCACATCTGAGCACTTCCAGTATAAAAATGCATTGGCAAGACAGAGTTGAGCATCCAATAATGTCAAATCCTTGCATTCACTGCCATGCAAATCCTTAGCTTTCTTTAGAAAATTCACTGCTTCATCTTCTTGTCCTTGTTCTGCACAAATATGACTCAAGTCAATCAGCATTGTGATAAAAGTGGGTGGTTTGAACAGAAACCATTGCACTTGCTTGTGTTTCATACCCTTGAACAGCTTTCCTAAGTAGGGATTCAGCCTGTTTCCATATCTTCAGCTTTGTGCATTACATTTGCCATGACTGCTTGTGTAAAATAAATCTATGTAACATGAAATTATTGGGTTGGTTTATAGGATTTAGAATAACATACATGTGGATTTTCAGGAGTGAACAATTCTTTAGCAAAGTTTAAAGCTTCTTTTATAGTTATCATACTGTCTATTACTTTGTCTTGAGACAAATAGTGAAGGCCCAAATAAAGTAAACACATCTGGAAGTCTGTATAATGAAACTCAAGATCAAATTGAGTCTAAATTTTAAATATTACCATGATGTTTCATGTCTTTGAATTTGTCTTTAAAAATCTGATATGCATGATTTAGTTCTCGTTCAGCTTCATGAACATCTCCATTCAATCTTAGTCCATTTCCATAATGTAATAATGCGTTTGCATGTTTAAGCTTTTGCTCTTCCCATAGATGTGTTGGGAGATTTAAAGATTCCTTCAGGTAAGGCAATGCTTCTTTTGGAGATTTGCTTAAGTTGTATACAGCACCAAGAGACCAGTTGCAAACAGCAAGCTCTAAAGGAAGTGAGTGATCTTTGCTATAATAAGACTATAATTTGGGTCACCTTTTTCATCGCTAGCAAAGTGTTTGAGTGCCTCAATAGCCCAGTGTTTGCTTAGTTTAGTATCTCCCACAATGCGAAAAGCATAGCTCAACCCCCTTGAAGCTCGAGCAATTTCTTTAGTTTTCTTATTCTCTTGATAAAAATTCAAAGCTTTCTCAAAATACTTGATACTTGTTACTTTTCCTTCAAGCATCAAAGCTCGTCCCAAATGATAGGACAACTTAGCCTTTCCTTCTTTGGTGAAAGTAAAGTGTGGTATAGAATCATTAATCTAAACAGTAATAAAACCAAGATAATTACTCACAAACTGATTGGTAGCAAGTGACTACTCTATCCTACTGTACTAAGATTTTCTATCATAGCTGCTATGAGGGAAGTTGTGACAAGTGTACACTCTCTAACAGAGATATAAAAGTGCATATTACATGATGTTTACATTAAAATGTAATAAAATACTATATACTATATACGAAAAAGTGTACACTTATGTAGTAATCGTCAGTTTATTACTTACAATTTTGCTAAAGCAGCTGTGACAGAAATTATTCACTGTAAAAATTTATTAGTTGATTTAACTAACATATGGCTGTACAGGATGTATGTAGTAAAATTATTTCATGCAAACTGAAAATAATACTGTTTTACTTATAGTATTGACTGCTTATATTACACAGTAATTAGTATAATGACAACAGTATGATGTTTACTTCAGTATGCATCATTCAATCAGTATAACCATAATTATGCTAAGTTTTTTACAGTGATATAGCATCTCGGTGTGAATCCTGAGTATATACTGATTTAATTGGCTAAACAATCAATGATATTGCATTCACCTGATCAATGGTATTCAAATGAGATAGAGCATTGCTCGAAGTTGAGGGTTATCTTCAGATTCTTGGCATTCTTTCAATACAGAATTAATCACATGTTGGAATATGTGAACTTGGCTTCGTCTCTCGTTTGGGTCCTCTATATATTTTGTAATTACATATTATATAAATATATCTAAATGCCTGTCACTCATTATTTTTATGCTCACAATATACTAACCCATTCTTCCAATTTCTTGGAAACAAGTAATCATAGCTTGCCTGACACGTCTGTGAACAGAAAAGCTCACAACATAATGGTGTTTAGTATATTTTCATCTGATTTCATCAATCTACTGATCAACCTTTTGAAAAAGGTAAATTGCTGTCTGATTTTCTAATTGCATCCTCTTAATTACATTGAAAAGCATACATTTGTTAAGAACTTGCAATGTGTGATTTTCATCCATGTTCAAAACCCTTGCTGCTAGTGACAATGGTATGTGTGCTAACGCACAACTAGATGTAAGTATAAATATCTATTTTCATGGAAGTAACAAAGCAATTTTCTTAATCATTGCTTACCTTCTTTAAACTGTTATCTGGCAAGTCTTGCTTGACCTTCATTATCAATGCTTCCATCATATTTTTGTCATAGGCTGGTTTGAACTTTTTTTTTTTCTCCTGTCTCAATTGCAACACTGTCAGTACAATATTTTTGGGAGCTGTAACTTGAATCTATTTCTCTCTCTCGAGCAATGTATGCACCAGCACTACAAAAAAGATAATGATATGGAGTAGTCTATATACTTTCTTGATTGTATTTAAACTTGCAATAAGTAATGGAATTCCATTTAAAGTTTCTACAAGCTTTTTATCATTCTCTTCATCTATTTCATCTATTTCATAGTTAGTGATACCATGAAGTAGGCCAAGGGAATCGTCTTCATTCATTCCTTCTAAGTACAACTCCCTATTTAGTTGGATTGAATAAATTAAAAGGCATTTGAAGAACAAGTTTGTACTTTGCATAAGGACTGATTTGCGGAACTAGGTTTCTATCTTTTGTGGTGATAATTACAGTACCTCTTCCCCAGCTCATGCTTCCAGCACGTGGCAAATATTGGTCTATCCATTCTTCAGGTATACCTTGTTCCTCAGCTACATATAATTATGATTATAGCAGTACAAATATTAATTACAAAATTTACCCATAATCTTATGTTGATCTGAATTTGAAACTGACAGGCCATCAACAACTAACAACCATTCCTTTCTAGATTTTTACTCATTTCTCTTTTAACAGCATTTGAAAGGATTTTCAAACTCTGTAGCTCTCCCTGTGAACCTAGTACACCAAAAAGGATAGTTTGGGGTACCTGGTGTAATTAAGTTAGCTAATTCCTCATATGACTGTTGAAAGGACGCTTTATTAGATGCATCTAATGTCCCTATGAACGATTTCTCTGTTTAAAAAAACTTTTCTGATCATAAGTTTGTCTTGCAAAATCTCCTACAAGTTGTGTCTTTCCTATACCAGGCAAACCTGAGACATAAACTGTGACTGTTGTATCAGGATATTTCTGATCGCGTTCCTTTTGTAATGACTGTGTGAGTTTTTTAAGTTTCCTTAGCTCCGATATTCGTGATTGAAAATGATGCTGTGGTTTGTCAGAGAATTTACTGATGCTGTTGTCTTGAAACTGTGAGAAAATCCAGTCTCCAATCTTATCTGCAGCACTCGAAACTGCCCATGCCATCTTGAACTATTATTTCTTGTCACAGTGGCATGGAAATATCGTCGAGAGGAGAGATATGTTTGCTTGAGAAAAGACATTATTTATGGCTCAGCCTTGGTCCTCTTACCACACAACAATTCGGCTTCTTTAAGCGAGGGGCGAGGTCAGCAATATGCAAAAATTATCTCCCTCCCAATTAAACGGAAGAAGGGAACTACAGCTCATGAAGCAAAAGCGAAGAGTAAAATTGTACAAGTGTATAGCTTTTATAATTATGTCTCATTTTTAATTAATTTTGAGTCAGATCCAAATTTTGCAAAGCACAAAGGTCTCTAGTTGTTATAGGGTCTGGTATCAAAAGTGTTGGTCAGTTTACTCTAGAAGCTGTGTCACATAATATTAAAGGTGGGTCTTTGCAAAAGAAATCCAAGACTGTTAATATGAAGCTTTAAAATTCATGATCACAGGAGTTGAAATATTTTTGTAGGCTAGTCAAAATGAGACTAGAGATGCTACTTGTCTACATACAGTTTTTAAATGTACATACTTATAATTCATAATGCAATGAAGGCTCACTACAAACTGGTGTTTCAATGACATTTACAGGAATGTTACCAACAATTGTCTACAGAGTTAGCTATAAATGAAGAGTAGATTAATGACTATTCTACAATAACATGTTCCTTTTCTGGAACATTAACTGTGACATATCTACTGCAAAGATTTTGTATTTTCTGGTAGTCAGTTTTTTACTGTGGCCTCTTTGAGGAGAGGGTGTGTGTGTGTGTATGAGATGGTGCTATTGTCAAATTGAATAATGGAACAGCTGGAATAGATGAAATTATGGACAATAATAACTATATTAACAAACTAATTAAGTATTGTGTGAAAGAAAAACTAAATCTTATCGTACAACAGCACTGGTTTAATATTTGATTAAAATACTGATAAATCATATAACATTAGAATATAGTACAATTAACAAACGAGACTAATCACATAAATAATGAAAGGAGCGAATAAACAAGTAACATATTAATTGTTTGTGCATGTTTGTCTCAAAAGATCACAGTCAAATACTAATAGAGGGAATGTTGTGTAATAAATAAACTAATAATCATCAAAATATTTATAGTATAATTATAGTAGTTCATGGCAATAAAATGTGATATTAAGATAATGATTTCAAATCAATAGATACAATTATTGAGATGATATTGGCTCCTAATCAGATTACAAATTAAATTGTGAATAGAGCTTTACTAACAGAGCCTGTCTTGTGAGCTACATCGACATGTGACTGATCAGAGAGAGAGAGAGAGAGAGAGAGAGAGAGAGAGAGAGAGAGAGAAGAAAATACAGATACACATGTTCAATAATTACTTGGATTTACCTGGTATTGTATTGTAAACCTGCCAGGAATGTGCAACTCTAATCTCTCCTTGTACACATGCCTATCAATAAAATAATAAGATAAAAATTTTCCCTATTTTTTTTTAACACTTCTGTAACTCACCCTATTCTGCGTACATGGTCCTGGTTAAGCGCTTGTCTAGTCCAAATAGCAAATTTTATCTCCTTTGGAACGATTTTGTGCTACAGCACCACATATGTCATCACTACTATCTTCAAATACTTCTCCTATTAAACACATAAGCTGCAAACGAATGTAGAATTCAAGTCATATTATAGTATTAACTAGTATTGTTGAAATAGTTATATTATTGGTATATTTTAAACTAATTTTTTATACTCTCATTATCTACTATGATGTCAATACTTTTTGCATCTTAATCAATAAATGCTCAATAACTTAATAAATGTTTAATAACTTAATCAATAAATGTTCAATGACTTACTGTTTCCATCCACACACCATCCAATGTGCCTTTATTTCTTTCTCTTTTATCAAGATTAAGTAGCCACCGACCTCCATCTTTATTACCTTTATCTTCCCACATTGGTTCAATACCCTCCTATATACAATATGGTTAAGTTATAATAACAAGAACATATTATGAATATTAGTATTCTTTTATAATATTCATGACTGCCATTATAAAGCACATTATAAATATGTCTTCTTTACTAATACAGTTACTCTCTTTACTTTAAATAACATGTAGTCACACCCACTGGTAATTTGACTAGGAGGTTTGATGTGATTATAAACGCTAAATATAAAAAATCATGAAACAAAAAGTAAAATCAAACAAGTAAAGACAACTTACGACCAGAAAATCTTCTACCTAAATAGACAAAAATAAAACAAAAATGAACTAAACTATATTAAGAATATTAAGTACTAAAGTCTATATACATTAATTTGTTATTATTCCTTTAGTATAAAGAGTAATTTATAATTCAGGTACTTTAATAAATCTTGTATATTAGCATTCAAGTGTGGAGTATATAATAAATTGATAAAATGATCAATTAACTCACAGTATCAACACTAATAATTTGTTTTCATATTTTCCTTCCAATCTTTTGTTTTGTCATTCTTTAAGTACCATAGCACCCACCTAAGGAGAGAGATAGAAATCAATAAACAGTGATGTCATAGGTCATGAGTACACTTCATTAGGGATGGATTTAGAGGTACTTCCCTTAGCTATTTAAACTTCCTATCAAATATTTCATAAGACTATATAATATCAATATAAATAAACACACTATATTTAAAACAAACTATTTATAGTAGAAGTAAATGGGGAACTATAGTACAATGACAAAGCATTATTTAACACTCTATGGACCCCTAAACAGGATATCACTTAAGAGTAATTGTTAATTATGTATAAAAACTTCCATTCTGGTATAGTTTACACAGTATTGTAATAGTAGCAGTTATCATTACTTGTTTTGAAGGGGATGTCTTGGTCCCAAAACTATCTGACGATTCCTCTGGTGTTTTCTTACCGTCATCACCTTGACTCTGTAGAGTTAAAAATGATTATTATAAATTAAAAGTTGTATCCCTTAAAAATGGTCTTTCGTTGTCTATAAAAATTATTAACATTTCTAGAGGATAATAATTTAGGTTGTAATACCCAAATTTAAAGTCTACGGAAGAGTATTTATTTAAAGTAAAGGTTCCAATATTGATACTCCATGACATTGATTAAATTATTAAAGTAATAAAGTATAGTCATTAAGATTGATAATGGTAAACACTGTTCTAGTATTTATGTTTAATATTGGGGTGTGTCAGAAGTACAGTGATATTAACTTCCATAGTCAATATGGCTTGCCAATTGAGGTTAGTACCTTTGCTTCATTTAGTACTTGTCATCATTAAAGCTTAATACTACTATAATATAATAATAAAGATTATAAACCTTCGCTAAAGACTAACACTGAGACGTGTGAGATGACTTTCACTTAACCACGTGTTTTGCAGTGTCATCCCATGATGAAAGAACTTCGTTCTTTGTCATATCTCTTCTTGTTTTAAAATATTTCAACAATGCAGTTTAATTTACTCACTTTTTTTTCTGGTTCTTGCGTTGCCATTGTTCTATCTAATCTTTAAATGACCGCTGCTTTTTCTTCGAAAAATAGACTGTATCAAGGACTCTCCTTCTTTTACTTTGATTAAGTGTGGGCGTGGTTATAGAATTGAGCCACGCCTAATATTAATATTTGTATTTTATTATTATGCATAATTGTTATTATTATCATCACTGACCTGTACATATCTATTGCTAATACACTAATGATTATATTATAAATCACGTGCACCACTTTACATCTAGTTTTATGATCAGAAGGACCAGATACAACAGCAATAGTATTGAAATTAAAGTTGCATTCTTATTTCAAGTACATACTCTCTTTGATTGTTAGTTCATGGAGTACAGCAATCATATACAATGAAGTTATATCTCATTCTATTTAAATGTATTTCATGTATAGATAGTTATAACCAAAAAAAATGTAGAATCATGTTACCCTATTGTAATTAACAAAATTCTACAAAGTAAACTTGAAAAAAATTACATATTAAACTAACAATCACAAAAGTACATATGAAAAAAAGTGTTCATAATTCAAGAAAAAAGGTTCTAATTGAAACTCTTATCAAATATTAGTTTTAATGTAAAAGCTCAAAGAGACACAAGTTATTATGGCACTTGACGTCGGTCATGTATTCCTTTTAGGCAAAGAGGACAATTATTGAGGGATCCAGAACACCTCATACACATAGTCCGATGATTACATGGTTGAGTATGACAATCTCGCCTAGCAACCAAACAAATGACACACTTGTCAGATTTTGAGTCAGACTATCAAAAGCAAACAAAATTGAAACTAACAAGTAATACACAAAATTTGATGGTAAGTTGTTATTAAATTATATATATAGATAGATAGATATAGATAGATAGATAGATAGATAGATAGATATAGATATAGATAGATAGATAGATAGATAGATAGATATAGATAGATAGATAGATAGATAGATAGATAGATAGATAGATAGATAGATAGATATATATAGATAGATAGATAGATAGATAGATAGATATAGATAGATAGATAGATAGATAGATAGATATAGATAGATAGATAGATAGATAGATAGATAGATAGATAGATATAGATAGATAGATAGATAGATAGATAGATAGATAGATAGATAGATAGATAGATAGATAGATAGATAGATAGATAGATAGATAGATAGATAGATAGATAGATAGATAGATAGATAGATAGATAGATAGATAGATAGATAGATAGATAGATAGATAGATAGATAGATAGATAGATAGATAGATAGATAGATAGATAGATAGATAGATAGATAGATAGATAGATAGATAGATAGATAGATAGATAGATAGATAGATATAGATAGATAGATAGATAGATAGATAGATAGATAGATAGATAGATAGATAGACAGAGATAGATAGATAGATAGATAGATAGATAGATAGATAGATAGATAGATAGATAGATATAGATAGATAGATAGATAGATATAGATAGATAGATAGATAGATAGATAGATAGATAGATAGATAGATATAGATAGATAGATAGATAGATAGATAGATAGATAGATAGACAGATATAGATAGATAGATAGATAGATAGATCAGAGTGTGTTATATAGACAATACAATAATCGATGTAACCATGACGATATAGTGTATGAGATTCATAATAGATATGTACACACAGAGATAAAGTAAAGACAGTACGTGTACATGGACTTGAATATCAAATGATTAAAAAGGATTGACCTCAATTTGCATCTTAAATGTCTTCATGACTTTACCAAACTCTGAACTGTCAGAAAATCGAGGAACATTTGCACGCATCTTAGTTAATGTCTCCATACTAGAAAGAGTTAATAAAGAGTTATTAATAAATATATTAACTAACTGTCCAGAAAGTATTATACCTTTGGGCAAGCCTTTGCAAATACCAGTCACTTTCCTGTTTGATTAGAGTGACTTCATTCCTATGACGTTCTTTTTCAACTCTGATCTGCCCTTCAACTTCTGTCTTTCTTCGCTTCTCACTTTGTAGCTCTCCACTAATATTTGAATAGTCCTCACGGAGACTATCATACTCTTGTTGTTTTTGTTGTATTTGCTCCTACGAGAAAGACAAGACCATAGCATTATTACTTTTATTGAAAATGACTTGCAACAGAGCATATAGAAATAAAATGTTTATGGAATTGTACAATTTAACAGTTGTACTAACAGTAAACATTTGTTGTAGGCCCTCCTTCTCTTGTCTATGCCTTTCTAGAAGATCTTGCTGTCGTTCAATAAACCTGACATCCTCTTTGGCCAAATCAGATTGGAACACATTCAACTACAACACAATAAAAATTGACAATAAAATATAAAAAACAAAACAACATATGTGTATTTTTTACTTTCTTCCTTAGTTCTTCTAATTCAGCTTGATGTTTCTTTTGTTCATCTTGAAGATGTCCCTAAAATCAAATTGACAATGATAAAATTGTTCTTAATATTATTTACAGTTAGGTAAGTAATCTTCTTCTCCAGTTCTTCTTCGTTCCTTTTCATCAAGTCAGAAATAGTGGACATTTGAGGAATCTGATTAAAACAAGAGAGACAATAAAATAATGGTAATTAATTACACTTTCTCCGATATCTCTATACATACTTGTTTTGGTTGCTTCCCTTTAGTCTGTAAAGCCAATATCATCAATATTTGCTGAATCTTCTTGTCACCAGCTGTAAATACATTTATTCAACAACAGAGGTAATCAACAAAACATACCATCATTTCTGCGTGGTCCCATAGCAGACAGAATTCTCTCACACAAGAAAGCAGAAGCACAATAACACTACAGAATTAAATAAAATCACAAAAATCATTATTACTTACACACATACACACTTACAGAGTCAGTTGTATCAGCAGGACAAGCAATATGATGATGTACATGGTCAGCACTCAACATCCATGATGGAACTTCATATCTCTCTGGACCAACAAATGTCACCTTTAAAGAGAAAATTCAAATGATAAATAACAAAACTCATATTCTTACACTAGGATCTCCTCTGCTTTCATAGAACTCAACTTGAGAAGTATTAAAATTTGGTTCCACTAACTTAACAAAGTGCTCAGCGTCGATAAGAACTTGCAACTATAAAAGCAACAGACATTATCATATTAAGTTTGGTATTCACAACTCTTACTTGTTCTTGAGGAATGTCCTTGAAGAGAACTCGGCCAGTACTTTGTTGAGGACGATTCTGTGAGATGATGTCATCAACCATACGCACTTTACCAGAACGTTGAAGTATATCCATCAAAGTCTGATTACAAAGAACAACTGAAAAGAAGAAATGAATATGAATTATAAAACAGATAAAAACGAAAGTAACACTCTCTCTTTAATTGTTAAAAAAAGTAGTTTTGCTTCAATTATAAATTGTTACTTTTTCTTGCAGCTCTTTATGTAAGTAGGAGAGTTTATCAGCAGTGGATGAGTTTGGTATAGGTACAGCATTCTGTCCATATTGTCTATAGTTTTGAACAACTTGAATCAAGTTCCTTAATTTGAATGAAACTTACGCAATAAACTCATCAGCAATCATTCCGGTAACAGCCATGTCATCAAGATAATATGTGGCCAGACGTGTGTCTGCAGAGTGGTCCCTGAGATAATAAAAATATTATGTAGAATTTAACAAATTTATGTAAAATGTATATCAGATTTGTCGCACGACTGTATGTTCCATGAGGTATGCTTACCCTTTCTCTAACATCTGGTAGTACATTTTTGCTAGCTGTGGACGAAGTTTTACGCTCTAGCCCACATACAACCAACCTATAGTATATAAATATTATACATATAACATAAGAGAGTTAGTAACGTGTGGTCTACATTATGATCAATTTCACTTTGATGTACAACAGCACGACGATCACGATCAATTTCTAGCCTGAGAGAAAAAGAAGAATTAGATATTATGAAAATTGGTACATGACAGTACTGACGTACTCTTTAAAGTTAACTCCTACTGTTAGACCATCTTCTTTACAGTTAGAAACCCAAACCTTCTTGACATACAAATGTCCCTGAAGATCACCATCAAGCAAAAGTGCGCCTAGAAAATGAGCAAGTAAAATTAAAATTCTTCCAAATAACAACGAACACAGTTAATCAATAGTTAAAACAAATCACTATAAATGACCTCACACATTATGTCTATCATTGTTGACTACATTGTACATTCATTGTAGTGTTTCTGTTAGCACACAATACTCTATATAGTCCTCTGTTATACACCTGTTGTTTTACTGACCTAATTCTGTCTCCACGTGGTCTGTTGCTGGACACAAAACACAAGAACCGTCTAGCCTAAAATAGATAAACAGATCTTTAATAAATTATTTTTAAGTATGTGTGTGTGTCAAAGTCATTATGTCCACCTGTCAGTATATACCGCAATCATTAGTGATTCAAGTAGCATCCACAAAAGACTATAAGCAAGAGATCTACGTCTTTTAATGTGGTCTGATTACTATCATGTGTACGATAAATGTCGCAATAGAAAGGTTTTATTTATTTATATTAAATTAAATAGTTTCTCTTGTGGTTTTTTGAAGCTCTGTCTGTGACATAAGCAAACAATTACTAGATATTGCTTTTAAAGTTGTACACCTGTTTATTTTATTCAAATAGTGGGTGTATGAATTATTTCTTCAGCTTCAGTACCACCAACAAATCTGGCTGCGTCCATGATAAACATGATAATCTTGTTCTAGACCAATAGTTCAAAAATAAAAGAGGCTTCTGTTGACTTAATTCTTAATTATACAAGCTTGATAGTAAAATAGAAATTGCATTTTAAAACTTACCCAAGTAGACCAGTCTTCTTCTTCAATTGGCCATACTTGAGAGCATGTGTCACCATCACTGATTTGTATAGGACTATAAGGGAAGAGAATGTAATAATCTTTATTTGGTTGAAGGACAATGTACAACATTGTATGTTAATGTTGATTATATTACTCTATATACTTAAATAGTATAATGTTCAAAAATCCCATTATAATGTGAATAACTCTAGTACCAAGATAACATCATAGCATGATCAGCATCCTTTTTAATATTTTTTTGTTGTAACTTTAGTATTTAAACACAGTCCTTTCAACTAATAAAATAGTCCCATTTAATGTTCAAAACTATCCTGGTAATTCTTATGCAGTGATAACACTATAGAAACTTCCTTTCACATATAACAATTAGTGTTGTTTTAGTTAACAATAACTAAAACTAAAACTAATTTACCATACTAAAACAACACTAATAACAATCACATAATATGACAATAAATTACACAATGTTAGAATTGTATTACAAGGATTTCAGGTTATACAGTAGTAATTATCGTGTGCGGGTATTATTATAATACAATCTACTACACAGTATTGTGGCTTTATCTTGTGAGTACTATACAACACTCATACACAGACTAAGCAACTTATGACAATAACTAAAGTAATATTATTAATATATAGGACAAAAAATGTCTTTATAATATATATTGCTGCAATAATGTTCCTACAGTCTAACAGGTCAACAGTTATTCAAACTATTTTTTTCCTGGCATCGTTCATCATCACAAAATGTAATTTAAGTAGAGATCTGAAACCTCATGTGTATCCATAAACAAGGAAGTCCGTACATGACTGGGTTCTTGTTATAGCATAACTTATATCTTGCTAGCAACAAACACAGCTGTCGACAGTCTATAATTAATTAGATTATATCTACACAAACACACCTAAAAATTTCAACCTTTTATGTTAAAGAGGTGTTATAGGAAGGGCGTGTAGGGTTTGTGTTGTTATAAGTAAGAGTCAAGTAGAGCCATGAGACAGACTGTCTGTGGATATCTCTCTGGTTTGAATGATGGTCTCATTACTGGTCCTGCTAGTTTTAGTACAAATACCTCTGATAATTACAAGTAAGATTATAACCAAGTTTAAAACAAGTACAGTGATACAATAGTCAAGTTTTTGTATAAAATCAATCACTAATACAGTTCTAAATACAAGTAGGAGTCATTACATAATGTTTTTTTTAATGCAACATTAACTTGGACTTTTTAATGTATTTATTATGCCAGTTTCTATAGTGATTGTTTACAATGATGCCATTCCCACAGGTCATTGTAATAATTTTAAGTACACTGTGCAGCCTCCTACAGAATTACCATGTAATCCATTTAATGATAATAAATGGAAATTGAGAACAATGTGTACAGTACAAATACTAAGTGGATCTCAGTCATTTGAAGTACACTGGTTTTCAAAAGGATAAAAAATGGAGTTGTAACAGATTTAGGTAAACCGGAGTTTTCATACTTCTGGCAACAATCGGAAAGAAGTTTATTACGGGTTAAATTTAAATGACAACGACTTTCACAGAGTCAATGCTGGGGACATACTGGTGTCAGGTTATTGATACAAGCCAACAACCAAATGTCTACCTTGGAATAAGTAATAGTTTCACAATATTAAGACCAAATGAATATGACAACGGTCTATTAGCATGTCTACACACAACTACTGTATCAATATCAGAAACAAAATGTGCTGATGATCCCCCTCCACCAATGACATCAACACCACTACCATCACCTACAACCTTGTCTACATTAGTGTATCAACTATATCAACTCCTTTATCTTCCTCTGCAACAACCCTCTTCTATGTCTCTTCTCTCTTCTATTGGATCGTCCTTATACTTGTCAATTTCTTCCACAATGGATTCTCCTCAATTGTCTTCAATGTTCACGACCATAACTCCCTCTTCCAGTTCAAGCCCAATCGTTGAAATATCTTCATGATATCAACAACAACAACAACAATTCTCTCAATTTCTTCATCTCATTTCTCTTTCCAATCTAATTCTTTAGTATCATCATCAGAAAGGCAAGCAACATCAGAAAATATAGTTTTTTGACCTTCATATCAACAACCAGTATAATCCAGCATAAAACAGGTAAGTAGTATTTCAATTATAACATAATTTATAAAAATTATCTTGCTTATTCTATAGCAGTTGTTCGCTCTATTAGTACTGTCACTTATGTTACACCTACTCAATCAATCACGCATAGTGCCATTCAAATGATAGGTAACAAACATCAACTTAATATGCTATCATTTAACTTTCTATTTCTTTAGAGAGTCCAAGTCAGGGAGAGCAACAACCTGAACCTCAGCCACTTCTTATATATATCCTGATGATAGCAATAACTGTCAGTGTGGTAGTGATCATAGTAGTCATTAGTCCCATTATTGTATAATCAAGAGCCAAAACTAGAGGTACTTATCAATATATAAGCCAAACTAAGATATATTATATATAATATATATAATATATATATATATATATATAGTATGTGTGTCATATGCATCCTGTATAGACAGTATGATATTTTGTAGTAAGTAATGAGATGAGGTCATGTCAAGACTTTTTAATTGTAATTGCCAGACTTCAATTGTAAAACTCGCTATTAATTTGAATAAGAGCTCACAAAGAAGAACATATAAATTACAATAGTACAATAGTATCATATTTTATTACATATCTAGTCCATATACTGGTCCCATCAAAAGTTTAGATTTAAGGTCATTGTATTAGTATTTACAATTTGGAAGAATTACCACTCACTAGCAATCAACTCAACATAGCCCATTAATTTTTATTATTCTTCCTTAGATTTGTCATTGGCCAAGGAAACCTCTCCAGTTAATTTAGCTAAAGACAGAGATTCTATGTATATTAATCCAATTTACAGTGCTGTCAATGTTATTACAACCAGTCAAGACTCAGACAAGAACTCGTATCAACCTCTCATTAGAAGAGGATTGGAATATGCTAATGTTTACACCAGTATTAAAGGAAGAAATACAACAACACAATGTGAAGAGAAAAAGACATATGTTAATGTTAACTCAAATATAATATAATAGTAAATAATTACTTTTAACTAATTAACTAAATAGTCATAGCTTAGTTTATTGTGTTCATTATTTTGTTCTTTAATGATATGGTAATCCTACAATTGTTTTGGACAAATGTGTCTTGGTCGGGGAGACTTACCTCATTATCTTAGTACTCGTGATAGTCTAATTGTTGCTTTGGGCTATGGAATTCAGTTTAATTTTATTCATTGCATAATATAATTTAATGATGAAGTGGACTCCATGGAATGACCATAGTTTGCTCTCTGGCCTTTGTAACTCCAGTATATTATATTATATTATACTAAAAATAATTAATGGGAAGATTTTGACAATTGTAGAATTTTGTTGAACTTTTAATTTTGCAGTAAAGTTTAATTTATTTCTGTGGCATAAAGAATTCAAGATGTCTGCTGCATTGTTCCTGATATTAATATTGTTCACTCAATACATCTTTTCCAAACCAGAAACAAACAAAGAAACAAAAGTATTTCAACCTCTTATAGCTCGTGCATGCTCAAATGCTATTGTCCATTTTATCTGCTCTATCTACACTCCCGTCTGTATTATTAATCCAGACGGCAGCAGTATAAACCTTAAAACGTGTTGTGAGTTATGTATCTACATTAGATCAACATGTGAACCGTTTATGATAGCAAATGAATTCACATGGCCACAACAGTTTGAATGTAATACTTTCCCATCTACTACATCAAATAAATTGAGTATCTTTGTGTCAATCCTCCTAGTCTGACAAAGATATCAAAAAATTTAAAAACTAACAATAATTCCCTCCTTTTTTTCTTCTCATTCCCTTTTCAATCCACTTTTTGAGAAAGTAATAGAGTCATTACAACAACAGGTTAATTATTTTTAAAGGTAATATAGTAGCTTTTAGACTGCACTAAATAAAAAATTACTAGCAGAATATTTTGGGAAATTGAAAAAAAGCTAAGTTGTATAGTAACAAGCAATGAAATGTAAACAACAACATGTTTATATCGATCCACCCACTACCAATTACCTCTACTATCTACCTGCCTACTATAATTATCTTTCTAGACATATAGTTTGTAATGCTTCCTAGGGTATTTTTAACATCATCCTTCAACAACACAAGTTATGAAGATGGCAACTGTTCTTATCATATATCTTATCCTGCAGCTATTGGCAGCTAAAGCTGAAAGTATGTTTTGAATAAACCATTTTATTTACATGAACAATCCTTATCTATAGCTGAGAGTTGTCTACTTAGATTTGTTGAGGGACCTCCATCAAGTCTAACCTGCAATCCTTACAATAGCTACAAAGTATGGGGATTAGCTTATCATGCCAAGTGGAAAAACAGCGGACAGTATGAGTGTTGAATATGAAATTCACTGGTTCCAAAAAGACAAAAACAATAAAACAATAGACCATGGAAGGACAAATCTCATTCACAAAAACAGAAACAGTTGAAATAGTGGAATTTGATTTAGGCTGGTATGGTACAAAATTCACTGCTGCTATGTTAGGAGACTTCTGGTGTCAAGTTAAACTGACTGATAGAGAACCACCTGTCTACCTCTCAAAAAGTAATGTATTAACTGTGAGAGAGCCAAATTACTACAATAGTAGGTCTATCATCATGTCCTGGTTTTCAATACGTAAAAGAATACAATGCCTGAATATTCCTTCTTTTACCAGCTACAATCCAGCACCAATACAAACTAATTCATATTGACAACATATTACACTTCTCTACAATCCTTTACCACAATTGTCACAGATATAGTACAGCCTAACACGGCAAGTCATGTTTTAACAACACAACAACAAAAACATGTCTGAATAGTCCCCTTTTTACCAGCTACAATCCAAGATTACACCAACACAAACAAACTTCCTTTAACTTATTAAACAGATATAGTACAGTCTAACACAACATGTTATGTTTTAACAACAACAATAACAACAACAACATCAAAGTGGCTAAGTTCTGTTATACCAACATTATCTGCAAAGGTCATAAATTTATGGACTATGTTTTACTGGGCATTATCATTCTAAGTGTAATAATAACACTAATAATCTTGATAATCTTTGCTATAGTCATGCTATTAATATTAAGAGTTAAAAGGAAAAAAATAAGATCACTAGGTAAGTGTTTCAACCATTATCGACTTATAGGAAAAATTTAAAACAAGTAGTTGATAAAATATAAATGTCTCTCTTGTAGATCCCCCAGTCTCAACATCAAACCACCAAATCAGCAAAGAAGCCGATAAAGATGCATATACAACCAACATGGAGCCATACTATGCAGCTCTTACAACTAACACCTCACACAAACCACTTGATAATCTATATTATCAACCTAATGCTACAGTTACTGATGTTATTATTTATGAAAATGATGCTAGAAATAGTGCACGTCATAAATATGCTGCTATTAATCCTGAACAAATAAAAAAACAATGTCTATACAAGTCTAAAAAATAACAAGTAACATACTTAGTATTAAGTAAAATTATGTCATAACTGGTATCATTTAATCACTCACAGTTATATGGTTATTACAAAACATTGTAATATTTTATGGTTTCTTTAAAGATGTTTTGCTGATCATTATATTTACAAATTTGTTTGAAATTCAGTAAATGAGATAGCAACTTCGCATTCAACTATGTATATTTATTTAATCTCAATAAAAATCAGTCCATTCTTTAAAAAAACAATAATTTTGTGATGTTTCCAATGTCACTCTCTTACATACCAAGACTTCAGTACAAATTACTACACTACAACCTACATGGTTGTTTACTCATTCTACTTTCCAAAACTACTCTACTTCCCAAACAACTTTACTTCCAAACTACTCTACTCTGTCTGCCCTCCAAAACTATTGTTACTTGCTTTATCATTCGATAAGGATCTTGGTGGGGCTGTCGTAATGGTGCATTGTTTTCATTACCACTCCAAATGTACACCTCAAAGCTGATAGTTTCAAATAAAACAGCCACTAGTACAAATTTGTTTTAGGTACAAGCTAAAGCCTCACTGCATAATTAAAAAATAAGAAACATCCCGCTTTTGTCATACACCTTATACTCCAACTATCGATGGCTCAAGTTGAAGGTACGCAAACAATACTTAAATTCATCCTTGTAATAGTTGTGTACAATTCATAGCTATTAATAGTTTCGAATTTTAAATTGATATCTTATAGTTTGCAATAGTGTATGTTCATAATCTTTCTATGTAGCTCAATGCATGATTTCAGTTTGTGTTAGAGCCACCAACAAGATCTACCATGTACTCCATTTGAGTTAAGACCATTAATTAACCAGTATCCAACACCGTCTATTAAGAACAGTCTGTAAAGCTATAAGACGAAATGTGGATCACAGCTATTTGATGTCCACTGGTTGCACAAGAAGACAAATGGAGAAGTTGAAGACCTTGGAAAGACCCGATATGTATGGACAAGTAGAGATTATGTTGAAAGGGTTTATTTGGTACTCATTGGGATTGATCATCCATACAACGACAATATGGCTAGGGAGTACTGGTGTCAAATAAAGTGACCAGTGAACAAAGCCATACTTTAAACAGAGTAAAACTGTTCTAACATTCACAGTAGAGCAACCAGAATCATATACAGGTATTAACCTCAATGTTCCGGAACCTCCAAGACAGTTTTGGACGATACAATTTTTTCAAGTCCACAAAACTCATTCCTGGTCATGTACTAGGAACAACCATAGAATACTATACATACAAACTCTACATCGCAAGAGAAATTGTTCAACATCCATGAAGAATATACTGTTTACGACATTATTAACCTCATCAAAGTATAATACTGATGAGATATTTGCAAGCCAGTAAATTTAAGTCTAATCCACTAGCACTATGCTCACCAGCTTACAATTATCACATTCTTTCTGCTGCCCTCAATCACTAGCATCATGCAATATCATCAAAGTGGAATACTGAGTAAAATACTGCTAGGCAATGAACTTATATTTATCCAACTAGCACTACAAGTCCATCCACCCGTTTTTACAGTTATCACATCCTCTCCTACATCAATCACAGCATTATTATATCATCATTTTTTTATAATACTGATGAAATAGGTTTTGCAAGCAGTGAGCTTTCTTTTATTTGTCTGCAGTCTTCAATATGAAATCAGATACAGTTCACTACATCACACAATATTACAGAGAGTTCAACAGTAATACAATATCTCGGGTTAAGTATTATTATAGGTGCAATAATACTAATAATGATCCTGCAATCATATTATTGTCTTCTATACATATTAACTTGTAATGACAGCAGTCAAGAAGAACGAAAACAAAATCTCAAGGTGGATTTCCAAATTTCACTGACATTGTAATAGCAGAGATGTTTATATTATTTAGTTCTCTCTCTCTCTCTCTGATCATTTCTCATTGCATTAGCGGTTTCATCCTTAAAGCCAAACAAGAAATGAAAATACCAACATGAGTCAAACAAGAGAGAAAAATACCAACCATGAGTCAACCAAGAGATGAAAATAACCAACATGAGTCAAACAAGAGATGAAAAATACCACATAGAGTCAAACATAAGAGATGATAAATGCCAGCACAATTGAACCATACTATGTAGCTGTAAATTGTTCATCTCCTACTTTCCTATTATTGTACAAGATCCTGACAAACCCACATTATCAAACCACGTTTCTGCTACTAACTATGACAGTGTATATGACTATGTGAATCAGAATTATATACAAAACACAATTATACTGCCATTAATCCAGCTGGCCTTAGTGGAAAATTACCATTTACCACAGTCTACAAGAGAATGACAATAGACTCTAAAGGTAAGTCATTTACATTTCCCATTGTCATACCACCAAAAGATGCTAAACATTATTTCACGATAAGGATCTTATCCTGTGTTAGGTTAGCCCCCTTTAGTCAAAGTCAAGTACCAAATGAAAATACAAAACAAAAGAATGTCATATAATAACAAACATCAAATGGAACATACTAAATATATTATCAATTTGAACTGTAAGAATTTTACAAATATACATTATCCCATCAAAATTCATCTTTTTTTTGTATTTACAATTTTTTTAAAAAATAGTTAAGGAAACAATGTGGTACACCAATAATAAACAAGTGGGGTTAAAAAAGGAATATTGAACCAAAACATACTATATATTCCTTAGTGTACACAACATAGTGAGTATGTTGTGGCTTGGTCTCACCACGCCCTTAATACTACTTAGGCTACTGGTTAGATTTGTGAGTGCTATCTCTTTGTGTCTTTTTGAAAGAATTATATGACAACAATAATTCTTTACATCTCATGGTTGTTTAGTATCAGTCATTGTTACTGGTAAAGTTACAATAGTAAATACTATCAAAATGTAAGAAATAAGTTGCTGCATGAAGTGCAAAACTCTTCTATGAGACATTTAAACATGTTTCCACCCTTTGTATGTTAATTTCCAGGCATAATGAATGCCTGTTAAAGTTGTATTATGAAGAACCTCCAACACACTTAATTGTAATCCCTATTCATCACAACAGAATGTGATGAATGGTGAAACAGTGGTGATGTCCTACAGTCTCCATATGAATGATGAGTCTCACTCATCACTCAATTACAGATGAAGAGTGGAGATTGAGTATTCATAGGCATCTAATATGTGAAGTATAGGATACCATAGGTATTGATCCTGTACAATATAAGTACACTCAAGGTGGTTTCAAAAGAAACAAGAGAGAGCAAAAATATAGATCATGGAAGACCCTGCATTAGCGGTTTCAGCCAAACAAAAACAAAACCACAGTTGAGATGCCAAAGAATTGAACACTTGAGGTACAAATTGGTTTCATCTGATAAAATTCACTGCTGCTATGCCTAGGAGACTATTTGGTGTCACAACCTATTAATTGACTGATAGACACCACTTGTTAATCTTTCTAAAAGTAACATACTACAGTGAGAGAACCAGACTACTACGATAGTAGTCTATAAACCAACATGTTTTGGTAAAATAACAAACATTTATATATTCAAGAAGATGTATTCTAAACCATAACAGTAGTACTTCCATCATCAAGTGAACACTATCTCTCCATATCAACCACTGTACTATATTCCCAACACCAAGATATAGTACCATGAGAAATGTCATCTGATCTTAAAACTAACAACCACAATACTAGGGCATTCCTCAACAAGAACACACTTCATAATTTTTAATATCAAAATCAGAGCAATTGCAAACTATAAAGTTCCTAACAGTCTGCCCAGTCCCCCATACCAGTGAGTATCCAGGTAAATAATGATACCAATGAAGTACCTTTACCAACTATTATTGTCCATTATAATAAATAACACTAACAATAGATGTCATCATTTATTATATAATATTGGTTGTAATAATAAGATCCAAAAGGAAGAAGACACAGATCATCTGGAAGAAAGTCCATCCTAACGAAAGAATCAACCTAGTCAATATACATACTTATCTATGACTCAACCATATACTGATAGACAAACCAAACAAGTAATGAAACCCAAGATAACAACAACAATGACAGAAACAAAGCATTAAAACACAGAGTCATACTACTATATTACTTTCCAGATAAGTTCATCTACTATTGTCCTATCTATACGGCACAATGATCCTGACAACCCACAATATCAATCTCTCAAAGGTGGTAATTACTGAAGTATTTATGACAATGCCAACATCCATCCACAAGTACGTTGCTATTAATCCTAACCCAGTGATAAAAGAATGTTTCTACTCAAGTCCTTAGTCAAATAAAACCACATCAAATCAAGCTAAGAATTTACAATAGAACTTTAAATTAAAATTAATGAAACAATGTAGATCATGAGGTTTATTGCAATGTTATTATACCTAGGCCATAGCCATACTTTACCAGAACTAACAACAAATCTGAAATTTTAAAAGCTAGGTGAACAAAAAACATATTTTCATTACACATCAGTAGACTTATAAGATGATAAGAAAACTAAGGTAGTGTAACATTTATCACTCAACATCCCCTCACGCTTAATTTAACAAGTTATATAATATCATAAAAAAAAGAAACAAACCAATCTAGAACTCTTAACCATTTTCATGGTAATTTTGTTATGTTTCTCCCATCACTCGTTGGTTGTTACTCAACAAAAGCAAAAGAAGGCTACTGGCCCAAAAACTGCAGAATTGGTAATACCCTCTCTGTTTTCTCTGATGAATAATAATTATTTTAATCTAACAGCTGTTACTAATTAATTGTGAGTAAGAGAAAGTCTAGCGAAGCACTCAAATATTTAACATTAAACATGTTGCCATATAAGAAAAGGTCTTCTTGAGTTTTTATGAAGAATCTTTGATATAATTCAACTATAATCCTGTGATGATGGACGATTGGAGAACTGAAGTTAACATGTGAATAGAGTCTATAAAGTTCTTAGAAAATAACAATTTTCATTGAACACCAAGGTTTAAATGAAATAGTGTGTACAGATGCTATAGCATCTCACAACTTATGACACTATATATTTGCATCCAAAGCAATAACAGAATTAAAAAAAAGCTAACCTCAATGGAGTAAGACATTGTTTATACAACTTTGCTGATACATTCCACACACCCATAAAACACCCTTCAACATGTAGTAGGTAGTTGTATAAACATATTACTATGAATACTTAGAGCTAGGACTATTTTATGTGGTAAAGGTTAGTGACTACATCAGTTTACTATGATGTTTACGTTAAAATATTTCTCCAGTACCTTACAACTACACAACCTTCTACCCACTACTTCCTTGTATATTGGAATATATACAACTATTCTAGTAGTTTGCAAGAAAATTTTTCTTAATTTGTTCAGAATATGTTGACTCTTGTCTTTTTACTGTTATAGGCCCACACTCATAACAGCTAAAACAGGAGGTAAGTAATAATTTTTTTTAGAAAGTCTAATAAGGTTAATTTAGTTTTAGCTCTAGATTGTCTTTTTTTTCAATTCAAATACCAGCCTCCAACACAACCCATTGTAATCCTTTGAAATCTAATAGATTGAAATTGGTCATAGGATGCTATGTACATAACACTCGTACTATTCAATATGAAATACCACTGGTTTCAAAAATTTCTCAACAACACTATAATAGATAACATGTAAGATCTATGTACTATAAAACAAAAATGACGAGAAAGGACGTTTTGGTGAAAATTGGAGGGCCAGATTTCAGAAATGATATGTTAGGAGACTACTGGTGTCAAGTTAAAACTGACTGACAGACAACCACTGAATACCTCTCAAAAAAGTAAATATTACTGTAAGAGAACCCGACTACTATAATAGCAGTCTAACCAACTTGTGATGATAAACAATATGTATAGAACAAGGAATGTATAGGAAACGATTCTCTCATAAGCGCCTATTCAAGAACATTCTCAGTTTCGCTGATGACTTCTCAATGTCCAGTGCACCCTATATGCCCACATCAACAACAACAGCATCAAGATCAAAGCACTTGCTAAGCTCTCCTGCGCCAACTGCTACCCGAAAACAAAAATGGTATAAACCATTTTTCTAATAGGCATTGTTTATATTAGGCATAGTTTGGTACTGGTGGTGTTATATATTCCTTATTATAATTTTGGCTATAATAATAACATTTAAAAGGAAAGAAAATGATATTACTAGGTAAGCCAATTGGTATATACTAATGACAGAACTCGCATAATCCCCTCTCTATCTATCTGTAGTTTCTAAACCAAAGAAATGATGAAACAGAACGTCAAGAGAACAAAAAGAACACAATTATTAAGCCAAAAGAACAAGATGGGTTCATCGTATCCCTCACAAAATCCACGTTATCAACCGCTAACAGTCACCAACAACAGACTATGTCAGTATTTATGATAATAGAAATGAGGGGAATATACCAACAGTCAGGATCAATGAAATATCAGTAAAATTTCCCATCAATTAGCATAACAAGATGTTGTATAAACCAATCTCATATATAGCCCCCACCACAAAGCCAAAGAAATAGTGAACTTGAGAACAATAGAGATAGAACAAGCATTAACACAACAGAAGCCATACTATATAGTTTATTGATGAGTCATCTCCTACGTCCTACTATACTTGTGTACAAGACCCTGACAACCGAATAATCAGTGTATATGATAATATCAACAGGAGAGGCGTACCAATGGTTAATATCAAAGGTCATTCCATATACAAATATTAACCCAAACTTATCAATAATAGTGTCTATACAAAGAGGTTACCTTCTCACAAACTAATTAAATAATTCATCCAGTTTTATTAATTCCATTGAAAATGTTTTTTGTTTAAAAATAACTGTGTGTTTCATAATATTTAATTTTCAATTATTCCTTTAATTTTGAAAACAAAATCATTACTTCAACAAAGATTATATTTACGATAATTTTGGCCATATTACCTCTAATAATCACCAGTGACATTATTACTTTATATTATTTTAATTTGGTGCATCCTCTAAACCAACACTTGAAACTCATTACTGCATGTGTAAGTCTGACTCCAATCTTGCATATTTGCAATGTTTAATTATCATTTTTTAATTTTCCGTTATTAATCTTAGGCCCTAGTCCCATTTTGAACACGATATTCTCTCATAATCCACTGCCATTACAAATAGACAAACATTTTAATAATTGATTTGTTATGGGAATACCCTTAATTTCATCTTAATTAATTAATCACAAGTTACTTTGGTTGCTTTAACCTCCAACATTCACCAAATGGAGATATCTTGGTCAAAATCTAGCATGTTGATATTTTAAATAAATGTGGTACTTCAAGTTAATCAGCATTACTGCTTTAAAATTACTACATTATTTTATATGATTACATTTAGCAGCACTCCAGACTTTCATCTTGTAATAGTTTCCAAACATTTGATTAAGAACAAAAAAATCCTTCAACACACGTACTATTGCTTATAACCTTCCTGATTAAAAACTGGTTGAAGATCACAGCATACTATTCTTACCCTTTTATTACAATGACCACCATATACAGATTGTAACAACAGTGTTTAATGAACCATGGGATTTGCTGATCCATATAGAAATTGCAATCAAATCAGCGTCGACATTAAGCTATTGGCTAACATTTAAAATTGGGACAGGATTACATAAATGACTGGACGCCTATTAATTATAAAGTAAATTATTATATTAATTTTCCTACCATGTTGAATGACAGCAGAATGAGCATCAGGATTGTTGGAGTGATCATACACATAAAATATAACTTTTAAATAAATACATCACATAATTGTGCTAAACACATACAAACTTGTAAAGAGACTATTCAATAACACAGATCTGATTGCCTTTGTGTCATTATGCAATGTTAACTACATATAAATTTTCTACTCATATAATAAAACCACAGGCAATGAGTGGTGTGTCATTGTAATTTTTACATTCTTTACCATGAAGAATCACGTCAGGGACAGTCCCCTCTTCAAAATGTGGGTGTGTGGCTTCAATGAGAAATCCCACGAGCAGTTATGTGTAGCAACCATTACTTTATGGTTATTTCGAAAGGAGGGCTAAAGTACCAATTTTTAACCCCTCACCTACAGAGATAATATGGAAACAAAAACATTTATTCAAAAAGTTATTAATCAATTACAGTAAATGACAAACACAACCATTTTCACTTACCAAATTGTCCAAATGACATCATGGTGACCCTCGCTTACTCGTGTATCCTAGCAACAATACTTTAGTGTGTAGTTGAGTGTTATGATTGACAAGAGTAAGTGTGTTTCTTGTCTTTATCATATGCCAAAGACCCAAGAATCACATCTTCATTCTCAATGGGGACCTTAGCTTCAAAGTAATCAGTCTTACCTTTCTCTTTCTAAACATTAGAAAGATGATAAGTAAAATATTTTTTCAGTAAAATGAGTATAAATATGGCGACAAATAATTAGCGTACATGTAATTATAAATGCATGTCACAGAAAGTAACAATTGCCCATAGTAACAAATTTTGCAGTATGCTCTAAAGATAATTCTACAAGTCTACAAACTTAAACAATTAAATATTATTATCATATCAATAATTGTCATTAACTTCAAAAGAATTTTTTGCATTTTAGAAAAGATAATTTATATTGACCATAATAATAATATATACATTTATTTAAAGAGCTTAAAACAAAATGTGATATTACATCAGAAGAACTTACAGGAAACATTTTTAGATACTTTTTACACAATAGGTCCTTCAAAGGTGGAGACATAGTTTCATAACTGTCCAAACCCCATCATACCAGTTCTCACAAACTCACGAACTCCTTCCCCAGTTCCCAAGACTGAGCATATGCAGACGTTATAGTCAAATGTATTACTTTGGTTCTATCTCCCCATTGGGGACGGTCCATGATTGGCAAAGAAAGTGGGCGTTTCTTCAAACTCTGCGCGTTAATTAGTACCAAATTGGTTGTGGTCCTATTCCTGTGGGGGTTTGGTTTATATTTTGTCTCTCATGGTGATGGTCTCTTCCTGGTCTTCACGCTATCAATGCTGACTCTGAAATATCAGATAGTGACGGGAGAAACTACTCCAGTACACGATCCACCACCTCACCAGGAGTTGGTAAGTTTCAGAACAACAGATTTGCAGTATGAATTCTTTATCCCTCCACTTTAACAGTATGCTCTGTTTATTTAGTATCTAGTGGTCCTAGTATTCCACAGAGTCATCCACCACAGCCTTTCTCTCCACCCACATTTGTACGACTGTAGTTCGCTCAGCACCTTCAATAGGACTATTGATTATCAAGGAGATGAAGATGATCTTGACACAGAATGGAAGGTCCTCATACAGAGTGGTTGGTAGAAAGCTAACTATAAATGATATTATAATGTCTCTCTCTCTCTCTCTCTCTCCTCTCTCTCTCTCCTCTCTCTCCTCATCTCCGCTCCTCTCTTTCTCTCCTCTCTCTCTCTCTCTCTCTCCTCTCTCTCTCTCCATCCTCTCTCTCACACCATCTCTCTCTTCTCTCTCTTCTCTCTCTACACTGGAGTCTGTGGTAACCTTGGTGAATATGCAGAATACAAAAAGTAAAGTCCAAACACCACAGAATACACAAGTAGAAGAGGAGACTGAATCTGTAAAGGAAAACACACCAGAGAGAAGTCCATCACCTGATATTCATGGTATTTAAATACTCAATAGTAAATTTTTATTTATATTGTAGATGAACCTTTGTTCTTGCCATTGGATAATATTCATTTACCTCCAGAGCCACTAGGAACATGTTCTCAAGCCCTTCAGGTAAATATAGCTCATCAATATGTTATATATTTCTATTCTTTTTTATACTTTAATAATACATTATATTACTACCTTGTTTTAATCATTTTATTAGGATAAGATTATTGATCTACTGAAAAACAAAGAACGACTCGGTATTACTCCTTATGATGTCATCAAAAATAGCCAAGAGTTTTAGAAATCCAAGGTAAGTATAAATATTGGCTCCTTTGCTCTCTGCTCATAGCAAAGGGACGTATATCGAGACCAGGGTTTCATTTAGAAAAATGGACAAGGGGGGGGCCAAAAATACTTAGAGAAAATTTAGGGGGGTGAATGGACTGCGTGCGACAGCGTTCCCTCTAGGGAAGTTGGAGGCATGTGCCCCAGAAAATTTTTGAATTTTAGACCCTATGAGATTGCTTCTGGCACATTTTCAGACCATTTGTGGTTTTCAAATGACATAGAATAGAAAGAGTAGAAGAATAGCTGTTTAGGTTAAACTGTACATTCTTCTTGTGTTTAGCACTAAGGTTATCTTATGGCTGTATATCCTTGTGTTGAGTTTCAGTTCTGTATTCATTACATCCAACTACCCCTTGAAAAAAAGGCTAACCTAATGTCCAAGGGGGGGCAAGACTCTGGCAAGGGGGGCCAATGCCCCCTCCCGCCCCCCCCTAAATGAAACCCTGGAGACTAAACTATAATCCTCTTTATTTATATAACTGTTTCATTATTTATTATAGTATTTATGATAAGTTAGTACAGCTTTGTGATATTGATGAGTTTGGAACCAATTACCATCAGGTTTGATGCTACCAAATTTAAGACTGATATACATGTTATAATTTTGTTATATTAGAATTTTTTTGATCCCAATGAATGGACTAATGAAGATTATTATGAGAAATTAGCTGATGCTCAAAAGAAGGCACATGAAATGAAACAGCGAGCTCGAGCGGAAAGGAGTAAGGTGACATACTCAATTTTTAGACAAGAAATGTTACTCTCTCTTTCAGATTGAGTTCAAAACAGGCACAAAGGTACCAGGAACAGTAACAGCAACGAAACACTATCTCTTTCTACACAAGTTGGTTCAAGTGGGGGAGTGGTCTCTTGCCAACACCTGTAGTGCCTGCCATATCACAAGGTAAATTGTACTATTGTCATATATGGCTATGAGATGTGTTTAGATGCTCAAAAGAAGCGTCAAAGTAAATGGGATTTTACCATCGGGACAGCCAGTGGGACGATCTATCGTGGGTCCAGCCCTAAGGAGAACAATACTGGAGCTGTTGGTGCCCAGGCTCTAGTGAACGCAAGATTAATAGACAAAAGTTTAATGAATTTATTCAAATCATGATAAATTAATCACGCAGTATTTATGTATTGTTTATCAACTCTTGCAAGGCAGTTTCATTCGGCTCCCATGTGTAAATTCATAGAGGTTAGTTTACGTGAATAAACGGAGTTCCGCTTGAAAACCCACCCTCTAGCTTCAACTGTAGTGTAAAAGATGTTTAAGCCTCCTGACTATGTTGAGACGTATATACCTTTGGAAATCCCTGTTCCATTAAAAAATCAAGTAAATAATTACTATAGTTATGTAATAATTTTAACAGGCAATGTTTTTATATCAATACAGTTTAGTCAGTCATTGTTTACATCACTATAGTTTTAGTAATTAGTCTAGTAGCAAGTCCATACAAGACAATACTTAACCCCTAACTAAATCCCTATGGATTTACGTTTATGTTTAAAAGTTCTGAAATAGCAACTTACTATTAATAATACAAGGTGGTTAGGTGTCTTCCCTTTTCAGGCCATGTTAACCATTATTGGGCATTTTCCCACATGTTCAATTCACATGCTAGCCTCGCTACCACTCACACTACGGCGAGAACTTGCTTAATTTAACTCCAGTTAGATCTTCATCGACTTGAAGTGTCTTATGCGGGGAAGGAATTGATTTCGACCCAATTTGGAAGATGTTTTCTTTAGAGTAGTCAACCCAGTTAATTCGAGAACTTGGCGAAGCTGGTGAGTGGTAGTGAGATGTCGAACTTTCTTGGAAAGAAAAGTTTTGAGCTGGGTATTGAACTATCATTTCATCATTACAGGGTTCCCAAATTTCCCGGTGACTTGGACCGCCCAATTAGTGCATATGACCTACTCAATGTTCATATTTGGTTTAGTTGATTATACCATTAATGAATGAAGGCACTTTTCTCATGATACTGAACTTTTGGTATAATTAAGCATAATTTTCATTTTACACCAGAAGCTCATCACTTTTATGTGTCAATAGAGCTAAACATCATGAATTTGGACACATTACGATGTACCAAGAATGATGTATTACTTTGATTAAGAGATTTAACTTTCATCCTCAAAACACTTCATATCAATTCTGCTTACGTTCGGAAGCACTATCAGAACCCTCCTTGTCATTACTATATGCAGAGTATTCATTTTTGGCAGGATGGTCACAGTTGGTACACCGATGTATCTCTGGACCTTCCACCAGATATAGTTCAATTCTTTTTTTAAAAAAACCTCAAAGTTTTAAGAGCTACTCATGAACGTTTGAGATTTCATGAAGACATGCGAACAAGAGGCTTGGAATTTTTCTATGAAGTTTTTTTGGAAGATGTTTGGCCTCAAATTGAAATTCTTCAAATTGTACCATTACATGAAGGAGCGCGTGTCTTGTCTAAACCTCTTCTACCTATATTAGACAAATGCACTTCTCTTCGTGAAATATAATGCCGATACCCATAGTAAGACCGAAACCTGGACTTGCCAAGTTCTCATTAGATTTGCCTGAACTAAATGTCCGGAATTCATTGCCAAAGTTATGTAAAGAAAAGAGATCATGTTGGTTGAAAAAATTAAACCTTATAATTCATATAACCAACCATCAGTTTGGACACGTATGAAACAATCCATGCCAAAACGTAGAAATACAATGCCAACGACTCCATCATTTTCCTCCAACTCACTATCATAAGTTAACACTGAGTCTCAAACTGATGAAAATATCCTGTGTTGCGCTATCATTCTTCGACCAGCAATTCAAGTTGACGATCTCCAGCTTATCTTTTCCCTTCTCTTCAGAACAATATTCCATGTCATAGGAGAAGTCCTTTCTAATCCTTTTTTCACTTTTATAGGGTGTCACTATTCTTCGGTGTAGCCTTGACTTGTTAGAATCAGGTGGTCAAGAAAAAATAAGTAAAGCTTTAGGAAATCAACTCAAGCGGTTAAGAAATATTAAGATTTGGAGTGAAGTTCTCAAAATTATCTAGCAGCCAACAGATAGAATTATACTCTGCTATTATTAAAACACATAAATATTGAGAAAAATGAATTTCTTTTTGTAGTTCAACAGCAATTTACTTATTGTTCGGGTAATCCAATTCAAAACTTATTCAAAGCGTGGGAGAACTCAGCAAAGCTCCAATTTGAGCACCTTCATTCGATATGTACTATCGTAATGCATCACTATCTGCATATGATTTTGAGATGCTGGGAAAAATGTCAAAGAGTCATAATTGTTACAAGCACACTTCGCAATAAATGAATTATACATGAATATTGTAAGGAGATAATTATTTTTGACAGAATATAATTTTTTAACCTTTTGAGTCTAAAGTTGAGAGACCATATAGTTCTTATAATTACAGTTCATTAATTTATTGTTATTTAATATCATAAAAGTTTTTGTATGATATTAATTTAAACTCATACATTTAATTAGAACCATATCATCAAATAGAAATGTGTGTGTGTGTACATTGTATCTTCAATTCAATGAAGTGTCTAATACCTAATAATATTATAATACATAGTTTATTTCTCACTAAATTATGAGATCATTAAAATCACTATCTATATATATATATATATGTAGTGTCTAAAAAAGATAACTATGTTGTATGAGATTTGTTATTCTCCTTGTTTCATTACAACACTATAACTAAATGGAGTCAAACTAAATATAATAGACCACTGAGGATGAGGACTGGGGTTGAGCTTGAACTAAGAATGCAGCCTATAGATGAGAAACTGCATGATCAAGACTGTTTTGATTATTTTATTACTTACCTCAACCCACGGATACCCAACATTTGACTCCTAATGACTCAAAATAGGATTCAGGATTGGTTAATTTGAGATAACATATGTTGAAGAAAATAATCTTTTAGGAGAAATGTACAGTAGTACTTTCTCCACTTGAATCAATTTGACTGTATGAAAAGAAAGAAATTGAATCTGAAAGGATTTAAACACCTCTCCCAACAATAACAATTATACTGGCTGTCATACATACGTACCCTGATTCAAGCATCTGTCCATCAATGGTTTGTAGTAGTACCGAAGTCCAACTGGAGACCTACCATAAAAACTGTCCAAAACTTGTACGCATATAACCACCTATAAAACAATAGAGTTAAAAACAGTTATTAAATATTTAATACCATACAATGGTTTATTGTCTCTGTACATGCATTTCTTACCTGGTCATCTCTTGTTTTTTGTTGTGTGACTTGTGTCTCCTGTACAATCTGCTGGTAGTATGTTAGCTTGAAGTTGAACATAAATCAATTCAATTTTTTCAGTTGTTAACAACTTAGTGTTCTCAAGTTGTCCAAGGACTTCTGTGCGGATTTGTCCATCACAATTTGAGCACAATCACCTTGTAACACACCACCTTCAATGTCTTTCTTAAGAGAAATGACATATTCTTCTAACTTGTTTCTTGAATCCATGTACTGTATTCTCTTTCTAGCTACCTCTTCAATGTCTCTGTTTCTATCTTTCATGAAACCTAATTCTTCTATAGTATACTGTTTGGTGCATATGTCATGGAAATTGGCAACCAATGCAGATGACAAGGTTTCTTCTGCTTTTACTGTGAGAAGTATGACTGATCTAATCTTAATGTAATCTTCAAATTTTGAACTGAAGTGTTTTCAATGGTGGCTTCTCCAATCAAAAGTGTTTCCTCTGATGTCAGAGTTTTCACCTTCATATATCATAATGTTAATGGGTTGAAGAACATCAGGTAGACCCCGATCAAAACATGTTCCATTTTCTACTGAAAGAACATCATTCTTGTTAATTATTGGCACTATTTTTCTTGATCAGTTTCAATCCCTATTGAATGGTGGTGTAACTTCTAGTAGAAGAGGAATAGACCTTCCCTTGTTGGCTTCCGTTTGCCAAATGTTTTCCGCTTTCATAGCAGCACCTATAGCAACAGCCTCATCCAGATTTAAAGACTGTGGGGCAAGCAATGATATGTTTTGTGAAGCAGCTCTTGTATTCTAGGTACTCGAACAGGACCCACCCACAATTACAACATCTCTTGTTCCATTTAGATTAGCACAATGAAGTGCTTCATTGACAGTATCTATGGCTGATAAAAATAAATCTATTGCCAACTTCTCAAACCAATTCACGAGTCACAGGACAATGGCTGTTGCAGTGAACCTGTGTTGATAACAGACTCCACTGAAAAGTATGCAAACAGAATTGTTGAAAGCATCTTTTTCATTTTTTTCACATTCTTTCTTAGAACTGAAAGGGTTTTTTATCACATGGTAATACAAGACCTTTCCTTTGAAGGCATTTCTAATGTAGTCAACTAGTACATCAGTTAAGGCTTCACCACCACATCCTCTGCTGCCTACTGCAGAATGGACTTGATACCTATCGCCTTTCACTGTTACTACTGAGGCTTCAACATTGTAACTACCCATACTGAAGACCACAAAAAAGAGTCATCTCTTTCAACAATGTGATGTTGTATTCCAAATGCTAGAGCAGCCAGAGCAGATGAGGATGAGAATCTGGCGTCAAGATCTACTATTTTCAGCAGCAGTTTCAGAGCTTGAATTTGAAGCAAATTA
This sequence comes from Gigantopelta aegis, assembly GCF_016097555.1. Classification (NCBI taxonomy): domain Eukaryota; kingdom Metazoa; phylum Mollusca; class Gastropoda; order Neomphalida; family Peltospiridae; genus Gigantopelta; species Gigantopelta aegis. The sequence goes on from NW_024533352.1 coordinate 61,081, forward strand.
AAACTATGTGGACAAGATATAACTGCTTTGTTGACTTTGTGACCAAGAAATGCTTCAGCCATTGTTAATTCTAGAGAGAAGAATCGCTAAGATTCTTCAGGGAAGAAACTACATGACTGGTCTTGTATAAAACATTGATTTTAATACGACCATTAACTCCACTCTCAACTACTTCATATGGAAGTTTTGAATAAGATCAAGCATATCTCTTCTCCTCTTCCTAGCAACTGCAAACATTGTACACCAGTATTGGAGGGATCAACACATCGACTCTATGTCTAGCAGACTGACCAACAATACACCTTTGATGTAAACGAGACCCAGCCAGGAAAAATACGATTCCAGTTCATCAGGTATGATTTCTATTTTACCACAATGCTTAGCAGCAACACAAATAGTTGTCAGAAACCTAAATCAATCCTATAACTCCTGACATGTTAGTTTCGCTGTAACACCTATCAATTTTAAAATGACTAATGAAAGGGGTTTACTCTCAGCCATCTGGTCACAATGGAGACTGAATTGTCTCAGTTGAGGAAGAGAGTCCACCAATTAGAAATGGAGTTAGAGACTCTAAAAAAGAACACCTCTGGCAGACAGAAGATTGACAAAATGAGTTCTGAAGTTGTGGAATAGTAATACCTTACAGGTAATATAAATGACATTCAGTATTGTTAATTTTTAGAAGAGAATATTTTTATTGTTTAGTATTAATTCTTTATTCGGTTTTATTATTCTAGTCGCTTGATGGCTCTCAAACGTATGGGTATTGCGGAAATTATGAGGTTAGTAAATATCTCGGAAGATATGCAACTCTCTCTCTCTTTTTTTCTCAGAACATTAGGACCATTTCACTGTCATAGTAGTGGGTGTTGGTGGTGTAGGCAGTGTTACTGCAGAAATGTTAACCAGATGTGGTATAGGAAAGGTGCATTTGTCATTAATAACTAGCGTTCACTGTTTGAGGCTCAAATGTCTGTGTGTAGTTGATTTTATTTGATTATGACAAGTAGAGTTAGCAAATATGAACAGATTATTCTTCAGACCTGATCAATCAGGAATGAGCAAAGTAGAGCAGCAAAATTCACACTCAGGTACTAATGAAATTATTTGATAAAGGTTGTAATTCTTTATCCAGTGATATTAATCCTGATGTAGAAATCGAAGTACACAATTATGATATCACAATGTTTGATAACTTCTCTCACTTTAAGAATCGAATCAGGTACAGACAATATTTTGATGATCTATTAAAGAGTTATTTATTGTTAGTAAAGGTCATTTATCTGAAGAGAAATCGGTGATATTGTGTTGAGTTTGTGTGGATAACTTTGAAGTCCCGCATGGCAATCAATCAAGCATGCAATGAGCTAGGCAGGTACTAATGACATTTTGTATATAGAGTTACCTGTACTCCTTATAAGGTATGGATGGAGAGTGGGGTAAGTGAGAAACGCTGTCTCTGGACATATTCAACTTGTAAAGCCTGGACAAACAGCATGTTTTGCAGTATGCTTATTTGTTTAAGTGTTCAGTTATCTGTTTTTTTGTACATTGCTGTATGTAAATTTGTTTACTATCTCTTCCTGTCTGTATGTTTGTTAGTTTTTGTCTATCAGTCATTTATCTTTCTCTGTTATATGTCTGTCTCTCTCTAACCAGTGTGCTCCACCTTTAGTAGTAGCATCTGGTATTGATGAAAAGACTTGAAAAGAGAAGGAGTTGTGCTGCTTTCTCTGCCAACTACTATGGAGTAATAGCAGGTCTACTTGTTCAGAATACCTCAAGTGAGATAACTTGGACTACAAAGTGTAAAAAAAGTGTATTTATTTGTTCTAGATATGCTACTTGGATTTTGTACTGTTAGCAGTATGTTGGTTACAATGCCACTTAATGACTTTTTTTTTTTTTTTGCCTCTTGAACATGAAGCCCAAAACCCACAGTGTGATAACACGCATTGCCGACTGAGACAGAAAAGAATATCAAGTCAGTAAAAGTGGAAACATACATAGATTACACTGGTCATTATAGGAGCTAGTGTTATCTCAACCACCACCAACTGAAGTTAATGAAACAAAGGAAGATGAAATATTACATGAGACAAAATGACTGGGGTATGTCATAGACAAGTCAATTAGTAATATCTTGGACTTGAGACAATAGGTTACATTCTTAACATTATAAAGTTGTAAATAGGTCCATTGCAAGCTCTTATATTTACATTACATCTATATGTCTCATCCCTATAGGTATTTGTGTGTAGTCAATGATTCAGGAGTAGGTGGAGAGACAACCACTCACGAATTAAGAGTAGCTGAAGGGTATCCAGTATGCCTATGTACTACAGCTGAACCCACAACTGATGAAGTTCAGGTAATAATATTATACAGTACTTAAGAAACATTATAATGTCCACAATATGTATTGGTACTGGCCAGCTGTAGTATGATCTATTGTGATTGTTTATTTAGTAATGTCTCTCTGTTTTCTAGGAGAAGCAGAAAGAGGGATGATTATATTCTCTGAAAAACTACAATCAATGTTGAAGAATCTCTAAATATTCATAATGTTAATTAAAATCAAAGTCAAGTTTTAGGCCTCTCCCATTAATTATAGCAACCTCTAGGACCAACTCCATATAGGAGTGATTATAATATATACCATTATTCCAGTCTCTTTAGTTTATTTTTTAAAAGCGTATATGTTTTCTGTAAGACTCTATTGTCATGTCTAAATGGAGGGAAGGAGCTGAAGGTTTCATATGCCCATATTGTCTCGTCAGTTTCAATTTTCTAACAAACTTCAAGCTCACTTTATCGACTTTTCATTCTGATGAAGGTGGAGATGCGGCTGTTGTATTAGAACCAGACTTCGGTATTGAGCAGGTAAGACAGTAATACAAATCTATAGATATGGTAAGAGTGTCCAATCACTTAAATTGACTTCACGTCTCTTCTCAGTCAACCACTGAATAGAGATGGAATGTTGTCTGTCTTTATTGAAAGTGTTACTTTTTATTACACTAAGATCGTGTTATATAGTTTCATGAAAGGGTCAGTAGTAGTTAGGGTCTGTAATATAATATTAATTTCCTTTTGAATTTTAACCAAGTATTGTTACTTGCTATGATTTGATTGAATGGGTTATGAGTGTCTTGTAATATCCTATTGCGAGACATCAATAGAACAGGTGTTATGTTTCCTCTGAATATGTGTTTTGATGATAATTCTTTGAACCCTTTTGCCTGTTCTGTTTATGATTTTTGTCCATTTTCACTTGTAAAATATTGAGAAGTTATGAAAACGTCTTTATTTGTTATATTTAATTTAGTATTATTAAAATGATCGTATAAC